>NC_059230.1:12053330-12115830 GCF_020615455.1 Coregonus clupeaformis
AACATGTTGGATTCAGCTATAAGCAACTTATCATCAAGACCTCTCAGTGAAATTAAAATGAAATCAGTGACCAGGAAGTAAACCAGTGAGGTGACCTACAGAGATTCGGCTTCTCCCCTTTGACCCCTTACCTTCTTCCACAGCGAGGGTTCTGAGGCCAGACATGAAGTGGCCGCCACCATCCAGCAGTTACCCAGACTGCCTTGGTGCAGGTCCCGCGTGCTGATGCCGTCCACAAAGAGACGAGGGTCCTTACACAGCTCCTGAGAGAGAGAGAGAGAGAGAGAGAGAGAGAGAGAGAGAGAGAGAGAGAGAGAGAGAGAGAGAGAGAGAGAGAGAGAGAGAGAGAGAGAGAGAGAGAGAGAGAGAGAGAGAGATTATATTCTAATTTATTATAGGCCCAAAAGTAAACTGGGTGCAACATGCAGTACAGTCAGCCTATTCGATCTAGTTTATCTTGACATGGGGCCATTGTATTTGTCAGGACTAGTGTGTCGATCCAGTTTATGCTTATTTGACTTTGATGTCAGAGCAGTGTAGAAGAGAGAGATCCTGTCCACTTGGAGCTGTTGATCTTAGTTTTGACAGTATCGGGTCACAGCAGAGTTATGAGGATACACACACTCATACACTAACACACACACACACAATCACTGCTACACACACACACACACACACACACACACACACACACACACACACACAGAACATAACCTGTACAAATGTAACTTTAGAAAAGTTATGAACTTAATTTTCCCTTATATGATATCATGTTCAAACTACTGTATGAAGTTTGAAGCTGTCTGGATTTTATAACAGTTCTGATAGCTGAGGAAGGGAAGTTCACAGTGTCCATGTGTCCTGTATCTGTGTGTGTCTGTGAGTGTGTGTGTGTGTGTGTGCGTGCCTGTGTGAGTAATTATATGAGTGTGTGTGTCTCACTGCAGAGTGAGGTGACAGATGTCATCCTATCATTCGACCCCCGGTGGATGGATGCTTAAAATACCTGAGCAGAGCATTAGGAACACACTACCATTAACCCTTTGTTGTTAGCTACCACCTATAGTACCAGGAACGTGCACAGATCGGGCTCAACCAGTCCTCGAGCACCTGCCCTTTTGCCCTTCTACGGAAAAGTGCCCTGTCAGCTCGGTGGAATGTTTTTATTTTGAGTCTCTTTTGATTTTTGGTTTTAATTTTAAATAAAATGATTTGCACATCAAACTAGCTAATTTCATAAGCTCTTGAATATCAGTATTCAAGTCTCCCCGCCCGGTGCCCGCAGTCGGTGGCCACTGCATGCAAGTCAGATGAGTGCCCCAAGAGCACACTCATCTGACTTGCATGCAGTGGCCACTGACAAGTGCGAAATTGTGATTTCTATTCGGACGGACAGACGGACGGACGGACGAACAGTAGACAGATGTTTTTTTGGCATTTTAAAATCCATTTCCTGCAATTCTACACAGTTTGACATTACTTATTTCATGCTTAAAAACAAATAAATTGATGAATAAGATATTCGGCTACTGAAGTGACATCTCTTCAGCTTCCATCCAAAAACAAATCCTGTGAAACGACGTCAACACATACTGGAGGAGTTACTGGCTAACTACAATTGGCTAGCTTAGCTAACGAACTAGCTACGTTGGTCGCAGCGCGCATTACCAAAATTACACATCGAAGAACCACCAAAGGCACACCCCATTTCTGTTTGAAATTGAGGAAGTGGAGGAGTTGGACAGGGGGGGAGACCGACGACGACAACATGTCCCCAAGTGTAGGAGGCTACTTTTGAGTTGGATGTGTCATGTGTGTCTCTCACTGTTAAGGCGCATGCATACTAGGTTCGGTTTGCTCCTAGCAGAACTCGGCTTGGCGAAGTGAACGGCTGCCTCACATAATCCCTCGCATTAGAAAAAGTGGCAATATTAATGTTTGTCCCTCTTGAGGCGCTGTAGCAAAATAGTCCAAAGTAATCTAAAATAAATCAAGAAATCTGTAATTAATTTTGACGTTTTTGCTGAGGAAGTATTAGATGCACAATTTTACATCTAACTAAGAATTGTGGTGCAGTATTTCTCAAGTGAAAAAATTTTGAACGACAACAAACACTTCATCGAAGAATCCCGTCCATCCTGTCCGTACTGTTGACCAATCACCGACAAAGGGGCGACCTGCTAAACACCAAAACACCACAGAATTTAGTCAGAAAATGATAGCTGATTGCCATTCTTTTCCCGATGTCAATAATCTCTCATCGTCTCTAGGCCTAGTAGTCACTGGCACTAGCTGGCTTACAATGTGTGATGATGAGTCAGTGTGAAAATAAATAGGCATATAAATGTTGAAATGTTGGCTACAGAGGCAGTTGTTAAGACACTACCTGTAAGTACAGTATTATATTTGGCAATACAGTCAATGAGGAGGCCCAACATCAGACCTATAGAAAGGTTTATTTAGGATCATTTTTGTGTGTCTTGCATGTACAGTGCATTTGGAAAGTATTCAGACCCCTTGACTTTTTACACATTTGTTAAGTTGCAACCTTATTCTAAAATTGATTTTTTTTTATCCCCCTCATCAATCAACACACAATACCCCGTAATGACAAAGCAAAAACAGGGTTTTAGAAATGTTAGGAAGAAACTGAAAAGCAACTTTACTCAGTACATTGTTGAAGCACCTTTGGCAGCAATTACAGCCTCGAGTCTTCTTGGGTATGACGCTACAAGCTTGGCACACCTGTATTTGGGGAGTTTCTCCCATTCTTCTCTGCAGATCCTCTCAAGCTCTGTCAGGTTGGATGGGGAGCGTTGCTGCACAGCTATTTTTAGGTCTCTCCAGAGATGTTCGATTCCGGACTCTGGCTGGGCCACTCAAGGACATTCAGAGACTTGTCCCGAAGCCACTCCTGCGTTGTCTTGGCTGTGTGCTTAGGGTCCTGTTGGAAGGTGAACCTTCGCCCCAGTCGGAGGTCCTGAGCGCTCTGGAGCAGCTTTACATCAAGGATCACTCTATACTTTGCTCCGTTCATCTTTTCCTCGATCCCAGTCCCTGCCGTTGAAAAACATCCCCACAGCATGATGCTGCCACCACCATGCTTCACCATAGGGATGGTGCCAGGTTTCCTCCAGATGTGACACTTGGCATTCAGGCCAAAGAGTTCAATCTTGGTTTCATCAGACCAGAGAATCTTGTTTCTCATGGTATGAGAGTCCTTTAGTGGGCTGTCATGTGTCTTTTACTGAGGAGTAGCTTCCGTCTGGCCACTCTACCATAAAGGCCTGATTCGTGGAGTGCTGCAGAGATGCTTGTCCTTCTGGAAGGTTCTCACATCTCCACTGAGGAATTCTGGAGCTCTGTCAGAGTGACCATCGGGTTCTTGGTCTCCTCCCTGGCCAATGCCCTTCTCCCCCGATTGCTCAGTTTGGCTGGGCAGCCAGCTCTAGGAAGAGTCTTTGTGGTTGGAAATTTCTTCCATTTAAGAATGATGGAGTCCACTGTGTTCTTGGGGACCTTCAATGGTGCAGACATTTTTTGGTACCCTTTCCCAGATCTGTGCCTCGACACAATCCTGTCTCGGAGCTCTACGGACAATTCCTTCGATCTCATGGCTTGGTTTTTGCTCTGACATGCACTGTCAACTTTGGGACCTTATATAGACAGGTGTGTGCCTTTCCAAATCATGTCCAATCAATTGAATTTACCACAGGTGGACTCCAATCAAGTTGTAGAAACATCTCAAGGATGATCAATGGAAACAGGATGCACCTGAGCTCAATTTCAAGTCTCATAGCAAAGGGTCTGAATACTTATGTAAATAAGGTATTTATGTTTTTTATTTTTAATACATTTGCAGAAATGTCAAAAAACCTGTTTTCGCTTTGTCATTATGGGGTATTGTGTGTAGATTGATGAGGATTTTAACTTATTTAATTCATTTTAGAATAAGGCTGTAACGTATCAAAATGTGGAAAAAGTAAAGGGGTCTAAATACTTTCAAAATGCACTGTATGTTTTACTTGTTAAGACTACATACAACCACAACCTAATATCCAAGAAATTGCCACCCTTGAAGACACACCACTACACTTCCCTTCCCCACTCGTCATCACAAACACATGCTATTTAAATCAAGTGTTTCTTTTATAAACACACACTGATATCCTCAACACGCGCCACACACACTCTGGACCAGGTCGAGTTACTCTGTACTGACGCCTCTGGTCCATTAGAAAGGCTTTAATTAACTAGATCTGGAATAAAACCTGCTGAGTGGATGACTAGAATTAGACTGGGGACTTAGACTGGTGCCTCCTGCCATGGGGAAAGGGCATTAGTGTGTGGTTGTAGACGAAAAAAGAAATTGATGGATTGATTTTTATGGAATAATGTGTTATCAGGATTTACGGTCTTTTATGTATTGCGTTGTCATCAACTCCAATTCGAATGTTTGTCCGTTATAGCCTAGGTCGTTAAATAGCCTGCCCCATATTTGCTAAATACGTAAAACATGTTTACGGTCCACATTGTTCTAATTGCTTTGCTTCAATATAGAAATACATTGTTAAACATAGGCTATAGGCTATTCCTACTGATATAGGGGCTAGGCCTACTGTAAATTGCAGTCTGGACATGGACAATAAGCAAAATTAAATTCACTACGCTATTGTATCGCTGCCTATGTGCGAGGCAGATTCTCAAAAGAATCCAGAGTTAATATGGCATTATAGGAGGACTGAATAGTTTGGAGGTGCGTGTGTTTGGTAATTTGGAAAGGAGTGCTCTTTGTAAATGGGGATGGATAGCCTATTTGAACAAGCTAAATTAAGTCTGCAGGTATGGGAATTGTGAATAATGAAAAAGCAATGAGGGCAAAAACCTCCCAAATATTTCAAAGCACTCTCAGTAGACCATTAAAAAAACTTTTATTCATAGGCTAAAGTTGGCTAATGGCCAGGATGAAAAGATGCACCTATGCAATGCTGATAAACCAGACTTGACTAAGCGGAGGGTAGGCTATGCTTGATTTTTTATCAAATTAAACAAAATGGTGGGAAACCAATTGTATTTTTTTATGTTTATAAATACGAGATTCACCAGCACAAAAGGCACATCTCTCCTTCCATGGGCATTGTGCGTCATGGCAGGATAGGCTGCCATGACGCACAAAATCCATTATCACCTGCGTTATTAAAAACTGCTTTATGTGGGTCTTAAAAATTCTTCACTTTTGCGCTTGTTTTTAAAGGTCCAGAGCAGTCAAAATTGCGATTTCCCTATGTTTTATATACACTGACCATATAAAAAATTTGGGACACCTTCCTAATATTGAGTTGCATCCCCTCCTTTTGCCCTCAGAACAGCCTCAATTCGTCAGGGCATGGACTCTACAAGGTGTCAAAAGCATTCCACAGGGATGCTGGCCCATGTTGTCTTCAATGCTTCCCACAGTTATGTCAAATTGGCTGGATGTCCCTTTGGGTGGTGGACCATTCTTGATACACGGGAAACTGTTGATTGTGAAAAACCCATCAACGTTGCAGTTCTTAACACACTCAAACTGGTGCGCCTGGCACCTACCACCATACCATATTCAAAGGCACTTAAATCTTTTGTCTTTCCCATTCACCCTCTGAATGGCTCACCTACACAATCCATGAGGAAACCTGCAGAAAACGTTATGCTGAAGTACTGAAATTCCCACAGAAGAACATTGTAACTTTCTCTGAACATTCTGAGAACATTACTTTAAATAGAACCATGAGGAAACCTATAGAATACGTTATGCTGAAGTACTGAAATTCCCACCTAAGAAACTTGGTTCTCAGAACGTTATGTGCTAGCTGGGTATCATGCACCATTCCCAGAACAGTGTGGGAAGGTTGTATGCAAAATAACCATAGGACAGCCACGCTCTCACCAAGCTCTAACAAACATATGGTTCTTAGAACATTATGTGCTATCTGGGGACACACCTCAAATATTGCCACCCTCCCACCTCCTCACAACAGCTGATGTTAGACAGGTAAATTGCAGAACCTGGCTTTAGGGCTGGAAAATGCGTTTGACACTTGCGCCTCCTTGGCACCTCCTTAGCACTCATCCACCCACTCTCTCCACTTCTCTCTCCCCTCCATCCCCCATTCTCTCACCCGTGGTCTCTTCCATGTGAGTCCAGGGGGTGGATCTCGTTTGTAGAAGAGTGACAGTGCAGAGGGGGGGAAGAGGGGGTCCTGGAAGAGCTTGCCCCGCCGCAGACACACTCTCTTCAGCTTGTGGAAACTCTGCCCCTGGAAGCCACACACTCTCTCTGGCATACTGAGGATGAGAGAGAAAAAGTAGAGAGAGGGATTGAGAGAGAAAGAGATGGGGCATGAGAGAGGAAACGGGGGAACAGCGAGGAGAATGTCCAATCATTTCACTATTTAGAACGTGATATTACAGTCTTCTCATTCTATTGGTGTCGAGAGTAAGATAGTTTCAAGTTGTTATTGTCACGTGCACTAGTACAGTGAAATGATTTCTTGCTTGCTCTTTCCCAACAATGCAGTAATCAATATCAGTAGTACTATAAAAAATCACCTAAAAAGTCAAGTAGAACAAAAACACACGAGAAATAGCAATAAGAATAACACGAGAAAGTAACTAAGCTCTACACAGATAGTACATTACATGAATGAAAAGTGGGGAGCTGGAAGGGTTAACGTTAAGGTCATAGGGGTCAGGGGGAGGGGACATGAGGTGAGGACACAGTTTGCCATTAGACCTAGCTACTGCCAAGGGGGCAGACACTAGCCAGCAGAGTGTGTATGAGTGTGCATCACTGTGTGTGTGTGCGTCAATGAATGTGTGTGTGTGAATGTGTGAGTGTGTGAGTGTGTGCATCAGAGAGTGTGTGTGCATTAGTGTGTGTGAGCCAGGTGTGATTCTGTGTCAGTGTTTATGCCAGGAGCCGGTGTGTGTGTGGTGTAGGTGGCTGGAGATCTAGTGGTGCTGAGTACCGACACACACATCCACACAGACACACACAGGCCAACATTAGTAAATTACACTCTTGCTTTCCCTCTCTGGGCGCCATGTTAAGGGCAGTTAAAGACGAGAAGCACTTCTTCACATTAACAGTTCTAAAATGATATGGGTAAATGATATGGGTGCTGTCTATGAGAGTATGGCAGAACTGAAAATAACCTATCCTCTGTGTATGACAAAGGTAAGAATGACAGAAGCCTTACTACAGTGTTTCTTTGCAATATAATGTCTCAATCTGTTAATATGTCTTGATGCCCAGTTGTTAACCTGTACATAGTCAAATAAGTAAATAAATAAAATAAAATATTCTAACTAAGTACAGTGAGTACCTGTTCTAGACGGCTTGTCACTGTATCCACTTTGGTTCCCGGTAGGAGCAAATTCCCGGAGCTCAGGTACGTCCCGTAAACCACTCCCTCTTAGTCATAAATACAGTTCCATCTGATTGGTCCAATACAGTATAATGTTATCTGGGGAAGTTAAAAGTCAGGAAAGCCACTTCTGGACTCCCATATATCCAATAGAGGATGTTAGAGAGAGAGAGAAAGAGAGAGAGCGAGGTTGTATGGAGCGATAGGGTCAGCTTCTGTTGTTCCTGTCTGTCTTCTCTGTCTCTAAGGCAACCCGTACAGGCTCGCAGACCAGCTGTAGGTCTTGTGGTAGTTTTCCAGTGTTTATAGTGGCATCTTGATCTCCCTTGGAAAATATGTTCTTTATGTTCAATGGGATTTCCTGGTTGAAATAAAATGTGAATAAAAAGAAAAAGGAAAATAAATAAATGATTTCAGTAAGTGAGCATACAGTCGTGGTCAAAAGTTTTGAGAATGACACAAGTATTGGTCTTCACAAAGTTTGCTGCTTCAGTGTTTTTAGATATTTTTGTCAGATGTTACTATGGTATACTGAAGTATAATTACAAGCATTCCATAAGTGTCAAAGGCTTTTATTGACAATTACATTAAGTTTATGCAAAGAGTCAATATTTGCAGTGTTGACCCTTCTTTTTCAAGACATCTGCAATCCGCCCTGGCATGCTGTCAATTAACTTATGGGCCACAGCCTGACTGATGGCAGCCCATTCTTGCATAATCAATGTTTGGTTTGTCAGAATTTGTGAGTTTTTGTTTGTCCACCCGCCTCTTGAGGATTGACCACAAGTTCTCAATGGGATTAAGGTCTGGGGAGTTTCCTGGCCATGGACCCAACATTTCAATGTTTTGTTCCCCGAGCCACTTAGTTATCACTTTTGCCTTATGTCAAGGTGCTCCATCATGCTGGAAAAGGCATTGTTCGTCACCAAACTGCTCTCAGAGGATGTGTTGGTACCATTCTTTATTCATGGCTGTGTTCTTAGGCAAAATTGTGAGTGAGCCCACTCCCTTGGCTGAGAAGCAACCCCACACAAGAATGGTCTCAGGATGCTTTACTGTTGGCATGACACAGGACTGATGGTAGCGCTCACCTTGTCTTCTCCGGACAAGCTTTTTTCCAGATGCCCCAAACAATCGGAAAATGACTTTACCCCAGTCATCAGCAGTCCAATCCCTGTACCTTTTGCAGAATATCAGTCTGTCCCTGATGTTTTTCCTGGAGAGAAGTGGCTTCCTCGCTGCCCTTCTTGACACCAGGCCATCCTCCAAAAGTATTCGCCTCACTGTGCGTGCAGATGCACTCACACCTGCCTGCTGCCATTCCTGAGCAAGCTCTGCACTGGTGGTGCCCCGATCCTGGCGCTTGCTGGACTTTCTTGGGCGCCCTGAAGCCTTCTTCACAACAATTGAACTTCTCTCCTTGAAGTTCTTGATGATCCGATAAATGGTTGATTTAGGTGCAATCTTACTAGCAGCAATATCCTTGCCTGTGAAGCCCTTTTTGTGCAAAGCAATGATGATGGCACGTGTTTCCTTGCAGGTAACCATGGTTAACAGAGGAAGAACAATGATTTCAAGCACCACCCTCCTTTTAAAGCTTCCAGTCTGTTATTCTAACTCAATCAGCATGACAGAGTGATCTCCAGCCTTGTCCTCGTCAACACTCTCACCTGTGTTAACGAGAGAATCACTGACATGACATGTCATCTGGTCCTTTTGTGGCAGGGCTGAAATGCAGTGGAAATGTTTTTTGGGGATTAAGTTCATTTTCATGGCAAAGAGGGACTTTGCAATTAATTGCAATTCATCTGATCACTCTTCATAACATTCTGGAGTATATGCAAATTGCCATCATAAAAACTGAGGCAGCAGACTTTGTGAAAATTAATATTTGTGTCATTCTCAAAAAAATGTACCACAACTGTACTGTTATTACAGCATGAATCGCAACTCTTAATGTTTGGGGCTATTGCCATTTATTTTAGCTTCAGCCTCTGTGTCTGTGTGTGTCTCTATGTGTGTGTGTGCCTCTCTCTGTCTGACTGCTCTGTGTGTGTAGTCCTGACATGAGCGACGTCGCTTGTGACTTTTTAAAGCGCCTAAGTGTGTTTGTGAATACGTAACAGCGCCTAGAGTTGAGTGCCACGCTGTATGTGTGATGTCCATGTTCAACCTGTCACAACCTGTGCAGCCATGTGCCATTCGTATGTGACTTCATATGATGTGTATGTGTGTGTCGGTTAGACCTGGGTTCAAATACAATTTTTGTCTTTAGCCTGCCTGGATTGCCAGATAGGCGGGGATTGCGACTATTCAATTAAGCCTATTGCGCCGGGATGCTCAATCAAGACCAGCTAAAGTATTTGCGACGATTTTAAATAGTATTGAACCCAGGTCTGGTGGGAGTGTTTGTGGCTGTAACCGTGACAGGGCATCAGTAACATCAGTAGACCTGTGTACCTTTGTGCTGCTGTAACCCTACCCTCCAGACAGACAATGGATACTCCTTCCATCGCTCTGTGACATACTGTAACACACAATTAGCAAGAGCTAGCCACTGTAGCCTCTCACACTGGGGAAACACCACAGGGTTACGTTCAGACATGCTAATGTTTCACCCATTACAGTAAAAACACTCTTCATCCTCTAACCCACACTCTTAGGGAAAATAAGGTGCTATCTAGAACCAAAAAGGGTTATTCGGCTGTACCCATAGGAAAACCCTTTGAAGAACCCCATTTGGTTCCAGGTAGAACCCTTTCTACATGGAACCCAAAAGGGTTCTACCTGGAACCAAAAAGGGTTTTCCTATGGGGACAGCCACAGAACCTTTCTGAACCCCTTTTTTCTAAGAGTGCACATAGGGGACTGTCCCAGGTGCGTAGGACAGAGGGAGCAGACACAAACTAACCAATCAAGAGAACTTGAGACTTAAGACCATGCAAGGCTATAATTGTTAGTGTGTAGGCAATTCCATGCAAAGACACACAGCACATACACGTTAAGGTGCTGTTTGGTTGTCTCTTCATTGAGGCACTTATTGATCTTTCTCTCTCTTTCTCCTGTGCGTGTGTGTGTATGTGTGTATGTGGAGGTATCTCTTACTGCTGGGTCTGCTCCTCTCTTCAGGTCCTCTGGATAGTGTTCTGTCCTCTCCCTGAACCCCATACTCCCCCGGCAACTTTATCTGTGTAAGACCCCTCTCGTCCCTCTCGCTCTCCCTCCTTCTCACTTTCTCCTCTCTCTCTCTCTCTCTCTCTCTCTCTCTCTCTCTCTCTCCTCCCTTCACCCCCTCTCTCTCTCTCTCTCTCTCTCTCTCTCTCTCTCTCTCTCTCTCTCTCCCCCTCTCTCTCTCTCTCTCTCTCTCTCTCTCTCTCCCTCTCTCTCTCTCTCTCTCTCTCTCTCTCTCCCTCTCTTCTCTCCTCTCTCTCTCTCTCTCTCTCTCTCTCTCTCTCTCTCTCTCTCTCTCTCTCTCTCTCTCTCTCTCTCTCTCTCTCTCTCTCTCTCTCTCTCTCTCTCCACCCTTCCCCCTCTCTCTCTCTCTCTCCTTCCCTCTCTCCCTTCCCTCTCTCTCTCTCTCCCTCCTCCCTTCCCCCCATCCGCAGGGGGCACCCACCTCCTCCTCTTCCCCATCCCCCTCCTTTAACCCCGTCATCGCCAGACTGAAAACGGATAATCTCATTTAAATGTAAATAGCTATGTATCTATGTCATGTTGTTCACATTTGCAGCTAACAGCTGGATTGCAGTGTACACACAGGAAACAGTGGGACAGGACAATATTATTGACTAGATACCACTGCAGACTGGAAACGTATGCTCATAAGAGCCTATGTGCAGATAGGATTACAGATGTGATGCTATTAAACTTAACTTATGTCTACCATTTGTCTACCAAATATTTTAGATGCAGGTCTGATGATGTTTCCTAAACGTCCAGGCCATTTTGTGACAAGGGCACACCACCATTTTAGGAAAGATTCAGAGTTGGATGGCATTGAAGCATTGGATGAAATATTACTGTATCAGCTAGTCACAATCACATTAAATCAGTCATCTATTTATAAACCCCACCTTTGCTTATCAATCTACTCACTCCTTCATACCTGTCTGAAGTATCTTCCTTTCTCATAACCAACTGTCAACAAGAATAGCACCACAATGACATGAACCCTACAAACCCTGCTCTGTCATAATTAATCATATTTACACTGCCTATTTATAAATACTGTTTATAAATAAATAGAAGGCCCTAGCTCTAGAATTATAGCACTGACAAGCAGGGGACTCCAAAGCTTCAAACTCACCAACCAATTTCACTTGATAAAATCCTTATGAGATCAAATAAATGCATTGCAATCTTAGCATATTTTTTTGTATTGTTAACAAATAAGCAGGTGGTTACATTTTACTCTGAATACCGTTCCCTACCTTGAGTTTGATGTTTTCAATGCTCGACTAGGTTTCCTAAACCGAATGGGCACGATCCACCTTTTCCCCTTTTGGGTAGTGCCAACTTCTACACTGCACCAGTGCATTGCCATTTACTTGCTGTGAGTCTGAGGGTGTTTGCACACTTTGTCCCTTTCAGACAAATTTTGTGAACTCAGTGCGGTTCGCTTAATTTTTTGGGGTGAAGTGTGAATACTACAAAGGAACTCAGACCCTTCAAAATAGCCCCCGAAGCGAACCGAACTGAGACCATCTCGAGAGGTCGTCGGAGTTCGGTTTGCTTGAATTCCTTGGTCCGGTTTCCCTATGTTGTAAGACAACATCTCACATTGGTGAAAATCACAACATAGGGTACAAAATCTATTCTAGCTCTTAAAGCGGCAGTAGCCTACATTGGGTGTACAATTTTCAATTACAGCATTATTTAATTTGCAGTTATTCTTCTGCTATTTATTCTGTTAACAATCATATTTACGTACATGTTAATAGTATCTTCTGATTACAATTATTATGTCTCATCTTTTAACTAAATGGAATCTATTAGCTTCCAAAATGTAAGTAGGTATATATAATTGTCCGACAACACATTCTGATGGAATTGCTTGTCCTGCACCTTGTAAAAACCCTGAGTACATTGAGTGAATGTTTGAAAGTGA
Source organism: Coregonus clupeaformis (assembly GCF_020615455.1). Taxonomy (NCBI): domain Eukaryota; kingdom Metazoa; phylum Chordata; class Actinopteri; order Salmoniformes; family Salmonidae; genus Coregonus; species Coregonus clupeaformis. The sequence continues at coordinate 12,065,844 of NC_059230.1, forward strand.
ACTGGAAAAAGAGTTGAGTCCTCATTCAAAGGCAAGGGCAGTGTGAATACAAAGAGAACTGAGTTATTTTGCTTCCTCAATATGTAGCTAGATGTAGAAGGCTAATGTTAACTAGATAACGTTACCCATGAAAGGAAGTTAGGCTAGCGAGCAAGCTTTTTAGCCAGGTAGCCTAGGACAACAAAAAAATTAAAGTGTGTACTGTTTGACAGAGTGATAGACAGTTTCTTCAACATGAAAGAGAGGAGGATGGCATTGGCGTTTCTCTACAAGTAGGGTGAGTCAACATGTTTTTTCTACTTGCACGAACGCGAACGCACACATAGAAATCAGAACAATCATGGACAGCCACATCCAATTTAGCTTACGTTGACTAAATTGTTTTCTTTAAGTTGTCACTGTATTAGACTAAGCATAGGTGATTTGATGACGTTGAAATGTTGAAGTTGAAATGTTGCTGGAATAGTGGAGGCAGCTCTTGTTTTCTTTGCGACTTGCGGTAACTCTCTGTGGTTCTAAATCAATAGTTGTGGGCCTCCCGAGTGGCGCAGCGGTTTAAGGCACTGCATTGCAGAGCTAGAGGCGTTACTACAGACCCGGGTTCATTCCCGGGCTGTGCCACAACCGGCCGTGGCCGGGAGTCCCATAGGACGGCGCACAATTGGCCCAGCATCGTCCGGGTTAGGGGAGGACGGTTGCCAGTTGAATGGTGTTTCCTCTGACACATTGGTGCGGCTGGCTTCTGGGTTAAAATGGCGGGTGTTAAGGAACGCGGTTAGGCGGGTCATGTTTCAGAGGACGCATGACTCCGCCTCTCCCGAGCCCGTTGGGGAGTTGCAGCGATGAGACAAGATCGAAATTGGGGAGAAAAAGGGGGGTAAAAAAAAAAGAAATAAAATAAAGTTGTTTAGTGAAAATGTCGGAAACATTAACTTGCTTGACCATGCTGTAGGTCATGTAACTGTTTGTTACATGCAATATGCTTTGTGGACTTCACCGGACAGAGGTTCCTTTCCGGTTTTGTGATGAAATAAAGGTGTGGTTGAATTTATTCTTCCACTGTGTCGTCTTATTGTCTCGGCCTTAAGCCTATATATCTCGGTCGCAAGGCATATGAACTTACAGGTTATAGAGCAAACATCACAGTTATCACATCACATAGGTTGTAATATGACTTTTTTTATGGCTTCCCAAGTGATTTTACCCACGCACCGCTACTGCTCCTCTGTGTCAGTCAGTACGTCTGTCTGTGTAAACCCCACAGTGTGTAAGTTCCTGACGGTGGAGTTGCAGGCAGCACTGGAGAAGACGGGCTGGTCCAAGGAGGTGCTGTAGATGGGAGTGGTGCTGGACACGGGGAAACGTAGATGCAATATCAAATAAAACACCTCGTAAGTGACCTCAGGGATAGTAGTCTAAAGTGGCCCTCCTCTCCTTCAGCTGTGGTGATTTGATAAAACAGGATGGGTCATCTGTCCTTTCAAATCAGTGCCAATGAAGGGAAGGGTTTAAGGAGAAGAAGCCACTTTAGCTTATGGAGAGGAAGAGGCAAGAGGCAATCCTTTCCTTGAGCTCTGCTCTCTTGTTGTAGACTTAAAGTCCTTCTTCAGTAAAAATCTAAATCGCTGGAGGACGTCTTTATGTGATTTGACCACTCATTATGTAACACACCTACTAATGGTCTGTGTGTGTTTCAGGGTACCAGTCGGACCATGGCCACTCTGAAGAACCTGGTGCATAAGAAGGTGAAGGTGGAGCTGGGCCTGCCCTATGAAGTCTGGGACGAACCCTAGGTGGAGATGTCCAACATGAAGAAACAGGTACATACCTGTGTGTGTGTACCAGTGGAGGCTGGTGGGAGGAGCTATAGGAGGATGGGCTCATTGTAATGGCTGGAATGTAATAAAAAGGAACAGAGTCAATTGTGGTTTCCATATGTTTGATACCGTTCCATTTATTCCATTCCAGACATTACAATGAGCCCGTCCTCCTATAGCTCCTCCCACCAGCCTCCACTGGTGTGTACACATCAACATACAGCCCTACTTGAGCAGCATGAGGAGGTTGTTGAGGACTGGTACTTCCACCATCAGGAGGAGAGGCTGGAACCCTTCCTGTGTGAGACGCACGTCCTCAAGACCTCTGAGCAAGGTGAGACACACAGTATAACACTTGCAAAGCAAACTCACACCTAATGCCCACACTCACTCAAATAGACACTTGAATAGAGGCAAACACAACATAGCATGAGTTCACAGAGTGTTTAACACTGACCCTGTTTTCCCTCTAAGACAGACGGTGCAGGAGAACTGTGAAATCACCCAAAATGACGGAGTGAAAGTCTCCCTAACAGGACTACCCCGCCCTCCGTCCCATATGGTCATAAGATCTATGGAGTGGGGCAGAGTTAGAATGCATGGAGCGTCGTTACAATGTTACATTCAACAGCAATAGTAATGTATGTAGCAAACCAATCAACTGAACATTACATTTCCTATCTCTGCATAGACTATCAGCCTTCTGATAGAGTGTACCAAGTCAAGTCTCCCAGAGCTTTCAGTACTTCACCACTCTAAAATCATCTGTGAAGGAAGAGGCCATCTAGCGGTGTCGGTCCAAATGCTTTCACAGATGTGTCATCTTGGTTTACAATTTGCATCGAATCAATATCATCAATTTACACACTCCTGAAGCCACCATAAATGTGCCTTTTCAATAGGTGAGTTGACACTCAGAATGCTACACTATAATGAAATCCACTTAAAATACCAACATGGGGATATCTAAGATGGGGAAGTATAAGAAATTGGAAAACCATTTTACCTTGTCAGTGTTATTGTATGCCCATGTTTTGAATCCTTGTACAACTATATGTAAAATGTTTGTTTCCTTATCCATGTTTCCAAAATGTATTTCTTTTTTTTTTATGTTTAATAAACTCTGTTTACATTACATTTACATTTTAGTCATTTAGCAGACGCTCTTATCCAGAGCGACTTACAGTTAGTGAGTGCATACATGTTTATTTTTTATTATTATTATTTTTTTCATACTGGAATCGAACCCACAACCCTGGCGTTGCAAATGCCATGCTCTACCAACTGTGCTACATCCCTGTTTTTATCATATTGTGTACGTGTGATTGTTGAAATGTATCTGAATCTAGTTTAGCTTCTCATGGGGATTCTACTGTATAGGGAGCAAGAAAAAGTTAATACTGGATAAAAAAAGTTGTGGTACAAATGCATATTATCCATTTCAAAATAATGTAGCAGCTACAAGGTGCATTCAGTTCAATTGAACTTTTGCTACGTTGCGTAACGGTTTGTACTGAAAGACATTTTTCCCCAAAATGTTCTTGAACAGACATTGAGGTACTTTTTCTCTGTTTGGTGGGTGTGGCTGGGTGTACTTGAAGCAATGAGGGGATTCGATGACCTCGCCCGGGTTTCCCGAGTGGGAGGAGTTTGAACCGGGTGAAAAGTGATTGCATTCGTTTTGGATCTGGGTTGCTTCCCGGGCGTGAGCCAGGTGCCCCGCTTTGACCGCCAGCAACGTCGGCTCAAAACAAAAGTGACGTAGGTTAAGCACATAGAGTAAAAACACTTTATCTGCCTTCCCAATGAAAACTCATTTGAAAATGATTTTATGGAAAAGAGATGTACAGTGGGGAGAACAAGTATTTGATACACTGCCGATTTTGCAGGTTTTCCTACTTACAAAGCATGTAGAGGTCTGTAATTTTTATCATAGGTACACTTCAACTATGAGAGACCGAATCTAAAACAAAAATCCAGAAAATCACATTGTATGATTTTTAGGTAATGAATTTGCATTTTATTGCATGACATAAGTATTTGATACATCAGAAAAGCAGAACTTAATATTTGGTACAGAAACCTTTGTTTGCAATTACAGAGATCATATGTTTCCTGTAGGTCTTGACCAGGTTTGCACACACTGCAGCAGGGATTTTGGCCCACTCCTCCATACAGACCTTCTCCAGATCCTTCAGGTTTCGGGGCTGTCGCTGGGCAATACGGACTTTCAGTTCCCTCCAAAGATGTTCTATTGGGTTCAGGTCTGGAGACTGGCTAGGCCACTCCAGGACCTTGAGATGCTTCTTACGGAGCCACTCCTTAGTTGCCCTGGCTGTGTGTTTCGGGTCATTGTCATGCTGGAAGACCCAGCCACGACCCATCTTCAATGCTCTTACTGAGGGAAGGAGGTTGTTGGCCAAGATCTCGCGATACATGGCACCATCCATCCTCCCCTCAATATGGTGCAGTCGTCCTGTCCCCTTTGCAGAAAAGCATCCCCAAATAATGATGTTTCCACCTCCATGCTTCACGGTTGGGATGGTGTTCTTGGGGTTGTACTCATCCTTCTTCTTCCTCCAAACACGGCGAGTGGAGTTTAGACCAAAAAGCTCTATTTTTGTCTCATCAGACCACATGACCTTCTCCCATTCCTCCTCTGGATCATCCAGATGGTCATTGGCAAACTTTAGACGGGCCTGGACATTAGCTGGCTTGAGCAGGGGGACCTTGCGTGCGCTGCAGGATTTTAATCCATGACGGCATAGTGTGTTACTAATGGTTTTCTTTGAGACTGTGGTCCCAGCTCTCTTCAGGTCATTGACCAGGTCCTGCCGTGTAGTTCTGGGCTGATCCCTCACCTTCCTCATGATCATTGATGCCCCACGAGGTGAGATCTTGCATGGAGCCCCAGACCGAGGCCCATCCCAGCCTTGTGCAGGTCTACAATTTTATCCCTGATGTCCTTACACAGCTCTCTGGTCTTGGCCATTGTGGAGTGGTTGGAGTCTGTTTGATTGAGTGTGTGGACAGGTGTCTTTTATACAGGTAACGAGTTCAAACAGGTGCAGTTAATACAGGTAATGAGTGGAGAACAGGAGGGCTTCTTAAAGAAAAACTAACAGGTCTGTGAGAGCCAGAATTCTTACTGGTTGGTAGGTGATCAAATACTTATGTCATGCAATAAAATGAAAAAAATTAATTCCTTAAAAATCATACAATATGATTTTCTGGATTTTTGTTTTAGATTCTGTCTCTCACAGTTGAAGTGTACCTATGATAAAAATTACAGACCTCTACATGCGTTGTAAGTAGGAAAACCTGCAAAATCGGCAGTGTATCAAATACTTGTTCTCCCCACTGTATGTTTCTGAATGATGCACCATGCTGCCTTGTTGACAACATGAAACAGCGGCATAGATTACTGTTCCATTTGAGAAGGGCGCTCCTCCCTCAACGCTTTTGCCCATTCATGTCACAGGCCATAGACCAGTGCACTGCGGATTAGCTTAATTGAACTCCCTCAATGATTGGCATATTTAAAGTGCAACAGCCATGCTGACAGTGTTCCCCAACCCCTTTTTCAACTGGGGTGTATTAATTCAAACTAGAGTTTCTGTTGGACAAATTCAGATAGGTCCCTCCCCTTTTCGTTCTGTTTGCCTCTGTTTTATTCTTAAAAGGTAAACGGTTTCCGTAATAAATACACCCCTGGTTGTTCAGGACAGCATGTTTTCTGTTTAATTGAACTTACCATTAAAGATGCACTATTCAGAAACCGCTCCGCCGTTTCCTGGTTGCTAAAATTCTAATAGTTTCCCTAATTTCAGTTTCTGTGACAAAGGAAGCAAGTATAGTGTAGAGAATCATTGTACTATCAAAACCGCTGTGAAATATATTTCCCATGACCAAAATTATTGTATTTTCAGATGTTTGAAGCTGGTGTACAAAACCGAAAGTAAAAGACTCAAAAATGAAACTTAAGAACAGAAAGCATAGAAATAACGCACATAGGACAGATATACTACTTCTTAGACTTGCTTTCAATGAGAATAACAGATGTATAACTCACATTTCTATTTGAATTGGGTCGGGTTGCCCAAAAAGTTACATATTGCTACTTTAACACAGCCCTGGAGATTTGTACTGTGCTGTGCTGCCATCTTGTGGTATATTTTGAAATTGTCTCTAGAATTGCATTGATAAAATGGTAAAATGTTTAAAATGTTCTGTTATGGGAAAGTGAAATCATCCATAATAGGGTCCATGTGCACCTGCCAGTAGTCTACACTTGATTGGTCACCTCATTATCTACAACAACTTGGATTGGCAAATTAACAATCAGCACTAATTTCTATATCTAAAACTAGGTTTCCATCCAATTGGCTACAGGTTTTCATGCAAATTCTAAAATATGCATAAGGCAAATATGCGCATTTTCCCACTAGTGGTGTGTTTCCAACAAATGGACTTGTTGCAGATAAAATCAGTGCTTGATGACGTAGTGCACACAAAAGTTTTCATGTACCGAATAAAAATCAAAAGTTCAATGTGTTTCCATCGTATTTTCAACTCTACCGATAGTTTTGTCACAAAAATGGTTGCGTTAAAGAGCGAGAATCTTTTTGCCAAACGGCAGTCAAGCATCGATCATCTTGTCACCAGAATCAGACCCTCAATATTTATTGGAAAGGAGTGTCAAGATCACCATGCACTTTCACCACCCTGTGAAGATCACCATAAGTTATTTCATCTGTAGCCATAGCAGCGGGAAGTAGGGGTGCTTAGGGTGCAGCAGCACCCCCTGAAAGAAATATGTCCAAAAATAAAATAAAAGTGCAAAGGGCCTTTACTAGTATTAGCTGACCGACCTCTGTAGGGCGGACAAAAAAGAAATCTGCATCTCTGCTTTGCCAAAAAAGGTAGTTGTATAATTAAGAACAATTTCTTGCAGGATTCAATTGTTGAAATTATAAGAGTTGTTGCCCTATCCCTTTCTCTGCAGTTGTCATTCTAATGGAATCCAGAAATAACAAGACCCTGTCCTCAAACATTTACATCAAAAGGTGCAAAGTTATGGGAAAAGACACAAAACATCCACATCAAATGTAATATTGTTATTGATCAAATAACATGGAAACAAGCACTTTTTGTGCAGTATTAACTTACCATCCTTACAAACCACTTAATGTAAATGTGCATTACTGTATTGTACAGAGGCTGGTCATCTAGGTTTGTACCTGTAGACTTTCCATCACCATGAAGAAAAACAATGCACAATACAGTAACTGAGTACATTGACACATCAAGTTGTATGTGATGATGTGATGTGATGATCTGGCTCAGTTGGGAGAGCATGGCGCTTGCAATGCTAGGGTTGTGTGTTCGATTCCCATGGATGAAAATGTATGCACTCACTACTGTAAGTTGCTCTGGATAAGAGAGTCTCCTAAAATGGAGAATGAATAGACCATTTCAGTTTTCATATAGAAATAAGCATTTGCAAAGTATTTCAAGAAACTGGAAAACAAATATCAAAGACGTATTATCAGATGAACTGTTTTGTACGGATAATTAGGCTAACAGACTCAAGTTACAAATACTGGTAAACACTCAAATACATGTCGTGTTTTTTTTTTATCACAAAAGTAGCGCACTGGGCCTTTACTAGTCCTGTATTAGCAGACTATTACAGATGTCTTTTTTTTTCTGCATACATCGGCAAAAAAATTGCGGCAACCCCACCCCAAACTACTTCATATGGCTATGTCTGTATGCTAATAAACGGTATGGTTTCCCTAGTTGTAGTGGGAGGACCATACAACAAACTGTATCATGGCGTGACTCCAAGTTTACTTCAAAATGATGGGTATTATAGCAATATTTCACATTAAGGCTTTTCCACCACCATTTCTCGCATAATAAATTGTACTGACACAAAAAAAATCCCACGATGTCAAACAAATGATTTATCTGTCTGCATTTATAAAATTGTACCACAACTTCCTGTTTCCATCACAGCTGTCAGATTTGTTTTAATACAGTATGACTTTACTTGCATAAAAACTGTGACAAGGGGAGCATTGTGCACCCTGTTAGCTTTTGTCTCTTGGTTCTGATGGTCTCTGACTTTGTAGCCAAATTGTTGTTTGGTAAACCACAGTGAACCATAGCGGTGTGGTTGCTCAAATATCAATCAGACTGATTGTGAGTCTTTGTACTGTTGTTTTGACGGCCAGCAGTGTTATTATGGGAATACAGGTAGGCCCAATATGCTGTTTACATTGAATTGTGATCTGATGGTAGTACTTTACATCTTGTTTATATGCATGTGTAGGGCTATATGGAGTTGTTTTGGCTGTTTAGATATCCAATTGAATTGTATTATATTTGTCAGAGAGATCTGGACTAGACCTACCCATTACATAAAATTGACAAGTTCTCTCAGTGATTCTCCACTGCAACAGGGATGGTCCGTTTGTGGTTGTGGTGGCCAGAAACATCACCTAACCTCATCTGGACTTGTCCACTGTCAGTCTACAGAGAGGAAAGGGTGGAGAGGGAGGTGGTGATGGATACCCTTTCATCTGAGGGTGAAAGGGACTCTGTGTTGTATGATAACGTTCTCTCATCTTTATACAAGGTGATGGAAGGACGCTCTGGCAGTGTTACAAGGGACAGCATCTACCAGTGAGTGTAAACCACAATTATCTGAGGCCAATATCGCTCTACAGTTGCATTGATGGTTTCCCCCAAAAAATAATGTGTACATTCCTCTTGCAGGCTTAGGATACAGTGTAGATACTCCAGAACTGACTTTGTCCCTTTGGAAGCTTAGGTCTTAGCGGTTCCTCCTCCTCTTCCTATGAAGGTCCAAGGACCCCTATGCGTGGAGCTTCGATTGGCTAGAGGTAGAGATTGACATAAACACATTCAAACGATCCCTTCCTTGAAATAGGCACTAACATAACTAAATTGCTCAAACTTTGGAAGAATCTCAATTGCATTTCATTGACTCCTCGCCTCCTCTCAAAACCCATTGGATGACAAAGTCAGAGGTCTCTACTCCATACCCGCTGACCTTTTATTCCAATGGATTTTGAGAAGGACGCAAGGAGAGAGGACGCGAGGAGTCACGGAAATGCAACTGCAACATGTAAAGTGTTGGTCCCGTGTTTCATGAGCTGAAATAAAAGATCCCAGAAGTGTTCCATATGCACAAAAAGCTTATTTCTCTCAAATTTTGTGCACAAATTTGTTTACATCCCTGTTAGAGAGCATTTCTCCTTTGCCAAGATAATCCATCCACCTGACAGGTGTGGCATATCAATAAGCTGAATAAACAGCATGATCATTACACAGGCGCACCTTGTGCTGGGGACAATAAAAGGCCACTCTAAAATGTGCAGTTTTGTCACACAACACAATGCCACAGATGTCTCAAGTTTTGAGGGAGCGTGCAATTTACATGCTAACTGCAGGAATGTCCACCAGAGCTGCTGCCAGAGAATTGAATGTTAATTTCTCTACCATAAGCCGCCTCCGTCATTTGAGAGAATTTGGCAGTACGTTCAACCGGCCTCACAACCGCAGACCACGTGTAACCTTCACATCCTGCTTCTTCACCTGCGGGATCGTCTGAGACCAGCCACCCGGACAGCTGATGAAACTGAGGAGAATTTCTGTCTGTAATAAAGCCCTTTTGTGGAGAAAAACTCCTTCTGATTAGCTGGGCCTGGCTCCCCAGTGGGTGGGCTCCCAAGTGGTTGGGCCTATGCCCTCCCAGGCCCACCCATGGCTGCGCCCCTGCCCACTCATGTGAAATCCATAGATTAAGGCCTAATTTATTTATTTCAATTGACTGATTTCCTTATATGAATTGTAACTCTGTAAAATCAATGAAATTGTTGCATGTTGTGTTTATATTTTTGTTCAGTATAGTTGGTTTGGCACCCTTCCTTTCACCTGTCAAAAGATTGAAGGAAAGTAAACAAGGAGAGGAAGACACTTTAGAAGATTGAGAGACACCCCTGGTTTAAAACTCTCATCCCTCTCCCATCTGTCCAGACTGGAGGTTTTGCTCCTACCACACAGAGGAGGACTACCCTGTCACCAAGGTCCTGGGAAACCTGTGTACGTGGAGTGGCGGGTGCTGGAGCAAAGCGGCCCCAACCTGGTCCTCACCCTGCAGGAGTGCTGGGCCACCTCCACCCCCAGCCCTGTCAGCCTGCCCTGCTGGAGCTTCCTGGTCCAGGGCTAAATAAAAAAAACATTGTTTGTTTATTTGTCTGTATTGTTCCTGTCTGATGCTGATGACAAACTAAATTTCCTCTCTGGGGATCAATACTTTTCATTCATTCATTCAAAGGGTACTTTTAGATGAATACAATTGTGCCCTCCTGGCATGTCTTTAGTTCAGGGTTTCCCAAACTCGGTCCTTGGGACCCCAAAGGATGCATGTTTTGTTTTTTGCCTTGCCTTAAAAGAAACTACATTTTACATTTACGTTTTAGTAATTTAGCAGACACTCTTATCCAGAGCGACTTACAATTAGTGCATTCGTCTTAAGATAGCTAGGTGGTACAACCACATATCACAGGTATAGAAAGTACATTGTTCCTTAATAACGTAGCTGTCAGTAGAGTCAGAGCTAGAAGGGGGGATGGGGTCGGGGCGGGGAGGGGTCAAGTGCAAGTGCTGGTTAAGTGTTATTTATTTATTTATTCTTTTTTTGGGGGGGGGTTGAGGTGAGGAGGAGGATTGTTTCGATACTGTTTGAAGTAGGGTTTCAGATGTTTTCGGAAGATGGGCAGGGACTCTGCTGTCTTAGCTTCAGGGGCAACTTGGTTCCACCATTGGGGTGCCAGGACAGAGAAGAGCTTGGACTGGGCTGAGCGGGAGGTGGGCCAAGAGACCTGAGGTGGAAGAACGGAGTGCTCGGGTTGGGGTGTAGGGTTTGAGCATAGCCTGAAGGTAGGGAGGGGCAGTTCCTCTTGCTGTTCCGAAGGTAAGCACCAGGGTCTTGTAGTGGATGCGAGGTTAGTCTGGAAGCCAGTGGAGTGTGCGGAGGAGCGGGGTGACATGAGAGAACTTAAGAAGGTTGAACACCAGGCGGGCTGCTGCATTCTGGATAAGTTGCAGGGGTTTGATGGCACAAGCGGGGAGCCCAGCCAACAGAGAGTTGCAGTAGTCCAGACGGGAGAGGACAAGTGCCTCGATTAGGACCTGCGCCGCTTCCTGTGTGAGGTAGGGTCGTACTCTACGGATGTTGTTGAGCATGAACCTGCAGGAGCGGGTCACTGCTTTGATGTTTGCAAAGAACGACAGGGTGTTGTCCAGGGTCACGCCAAGGTTCTTTGCACTCTGGGAGGGCGACACTGTAATCATGAAGTTTGATCATTTGAATCAGCTATGTAGTGTTAGGGCAAAACCAAAACGTGCACCCCTTGGGGTCCCCAGGACCAAGTTTGGAAAACGCTGCTTTAGATGGTGTGTAAAACCCATCAACATGCCGAGACCTGAAGACTGGTGTTTGCTCCCAAAGCTAATGCCTCCTAGGCTTAAGCTCAGTGGGCTAACAAACACTGTGTTGATTGACAAACTACTATTAATGTATTTTACTTCCTCTCCAGGTGTCCCTATCAGGATGACAAATGCCTGACCAGGTCCATACATGTGGGCGGGGCCTCTGGGCCTCCTAACCCCACCCGCTACAAAAGCTTCATCATCTACAGTGAGGGGGACCTTGCGGGCGCTGCAGGATTTCAGTCCTTCATGGCATAGTGTGTTACCAATTGTTTTCTTGGTGACTATGGTCCCAGCTGCCTTGAGATCATTGACAAGATCCTCCCGTGTAGTTCTGGGCTGATTCCTCACCATTCTCATGATCATTGCAACTCCACGAGGTGAGATCTTGCATGGAGCCCCAGGCCGAGGGAGATTGACAGTTCTTTTGTGTTTCTTCCATTTGCGAATAATCGCACCAACTGTTGTCACCTTACATTTTAGTCATTTAGCAGACTCTCTTATCCAGAGTGACTTACAGGAGCAATTAGGGTTAAGTGCCTTGCTTAAGGGCACATTGACAGATTTTTCACCTAGTCGGCTCGGGGATTAGAACCAGCGACCTTTTGGTTACTGGCACAACGCTCTTACCCACTAAGCTACCTGCTGCTTCTCACCAAGCTGCTTGGCGATGGTCTTGTAGCCCATTCCAGCCTTATGTAGGTCTACAATCTTGTCCCTGACATCCTTGGAGAGATCTTTAGTCTTGGCCATGGTGGAGAGTTTGGAATCTGATTGATTGATTGCTTCTGTGGACAGGTGTCTTTTATACAGGTAACAAGCTGAGATTAGGATCACTCCCTTTAAGAGTGTGCTCCTAATTACAGCTCATTACCTGTATAAAAGACACCTGGGAGCCAGAAATCTTTCTGATTGAGAGGGGGTCAAATACTTATTTCCCTCATTAAAATGCAAATCAATTTATAACATTTTTGACATGCGTTTTTCTGGATTTTTGTTGTTGTTATTCTGTCTCTCACTGTTCAAATAAACCTACCATTAAAATTATAGACTGATCATTTCTTTGTCAGTGGGCAAACGTAAAAAATCAGCAGGGGATCAAATACTTTTTTCCCTCACTGTATACTGAACAAAAATATAAACCCAATATGTAAAGTGTTGGACCCAAGTTTCATGAGCTGAAATAAAAGAATTCAGACATTTTCCATACGCACAAAAAGCTTATTTCTCTAAAATGCACAAATTTGTTTACATCCATGTTAGTGACCACATTTAACCACGCCAGCCCATTATCTACGCATAGTCACTTTAATAACTCTACATACATGTACATATTACCTCAATTACCTCGACTAACCGATGCCCCCACACATTGACTCGGTACCTGTACCCCCTGTATATAGTCTTGCTATTGTTATTTTTACTGCTGCTCTTTAAATATTTGTTGCTTTTATTTTGTGTTATTTTATATTGTATTTATTAGTGATGTTTTTTGGTATTCTTTCTTAAAACTGCATTGTTGGTCTAAGGCTTGTAAGTAAGCATTTCACTGTAAGGTCTACTACACCTGTTGTATTTGGCACGTGTGACAAATTAAATTTGATTTGATTTGACCTCCACATCCGACTTCTTCACCTGCGGGATCAACTGAGACAAGCACCTGGACAGCTGATGAAACTGTGGGTTTGCACAACTGAAGAATTTCTGCACAAACTGTCAGAAATCCGTCTCATTGAAGCTCATCTGCGTGCTCGTCGTCCTCACTAGGGTCTTGACCTGACTGCAGTTTGGCGTCGTAAACGACTTCAATGGGCAAATGCTCACCTTCGATGGCCACTGGCATGCTGGAGAATTATGCTCTTCACAGATGAATCCCAGTTTCAACTGTACCAGGCAGATGGCAGACAGCGTGTATGGCATCATGTGGAAGAGCAGTTTGCTGATGTCAACGTTGTGAACAGAGTGCCCATGGTGGCGGTGGGGTCATGGAATGGGCAGGCATAAGCTACAGACAATGAACACAATTACATTGTATCGATGGCAATTCGAATGCACAGAGATACAGTGACGAGATCCTGAGGCCCATTGTGCCATTCATCCGCCATCATCACCTCATTTTTCAGCATGATAATGCATGGCCCTATGTCGCAAGGATCTGTCCACAATTCCTGGAAGCTGAAAATGTCCCAGTTCTTCCAAAGCCTGTGTACTCACCAGCCATGTCACCCATTGAGCATGTTTGGGATGCTCTGGATCGACGTGTACGACAGCGTGTTCCAGTTCCCGCCAATATCCAGAAACGTTGCAATTCTGTCAAGAACGATCCTCATGTTTACTCTGATGATGAGGGGAAAGTCTGGCAAATATCACTGCCTCGTCTTGTTTCGGCTCACTTTTTATTAGTTACATCAATCTACGTCTTGCTGCAGGGTGCAGATTTTGGCAGGACACCTGCTATTCTACGCTCTGACAGTATGACACTCACACCTAATACAGATGTACTTTTTAAAAAATATTTATTGCTTCATAGCTTCTTTGTCTTTACAGCTTCTGTCCAATAGACTTGCTTTGCTTTATCAAACCAGCCGTCAAAGAAAAACAATGTTCCTCTTCGACATAACTGGGAGCTCAAAAGTGTATAGTGTGTCTTTAATAGGCTATGCAAACTCTGCCAAAATGTAATGGTGATGCACAATCATGCCATTTCTACCCTCAATTTATTTGATTACTCTTGTCACCCTTCCAAGGATAGCATTTCTAAATGACTCCGAGTAACTACTTGAACACACACACACACACACACACACACACAGACACACACACACACACACACCTGGGGAAACATTCCTCAAGAGAAGTCATCAATCAGTTTTATGGGCTTCTCTGGGAAAGTTTCTTCCTCCTCCCTCAGTCACTCGCTTCTCCCTCCATCCCCCATCCCCCATCATCCATCCATTCTCTTTATTTTATTTCATTCTTTCCATCTGTGTCTACTTTAGTTCATCTGCTAAGTTAGTACTCACTATACCACATGTAAGAGCAATCCCCTTCTACCCTATGTGGTTCAAGGATTTTTCCATTGGAAAACGAGAACAAATACTGCTACAGGAGATTGAAGTCTTCAAAAGCAACGATGAACTTCTCGGTAATTGGGCCCACTTTGTCTTAATTGTCTATCTGCAAATTGCCCGCTAGACTGACTCCCCCTGCACTGTAGTAGGGCACTGTGCAGATGTGAGTTGGAGTTGAGAGAGGCAGCGGCGTCTTGACGTCAGGACGCGACGCCCCCTTATTGAGACGGGCTGCAGCGAGTTGGATCCCCACTCCATGCGCACAGCACAGGGCGTCCGGATAACTGTCCACTTGTTGCTCCCCTATATTGATAAAGACCGCATGAGCCGCCGCGAGCGAAGGGAGATCAAGCATTGAGACGCACATGGTGAGTGTTCTCATATTTTATATTTTTATGTGTAGCCTATATTTCTTTATTTACTGTGGTTTCTTCCTCACAGAGGAACGTAGACCCGTTTTATATTTAGAATGAAAGGACTGGGCATTGACAAGTTGATCATTTGGACCCGGTGAGAGTGCCAAAGTTCGCGCTTTAAGTGCTGTGTACTCACTCACTCACTCTCTATGGGTAGGCTATAGCCTACAGCAGGCTTTATGTATCCAATGGATTATTTACACTTTTTTTATCGAAGATTGATTTGATATACACCTGTTGCCTTCATGGGAATATAGGCCTATCAGAATATACTATTGTGTTATTGCATAAACATTTGAATAATTTAGCCTGTGACCATTTTCATTGAAATATTGTTTTATGGTTGTAGCCTATGGTTTATTTAATAGCTTAATATCCTAACATATGGTAATAATTATTTTTGCGTGATCATGTTAATTAAATATTTGAAATCTGAAAAGCATGTTGAGTTAGAGTTTCCTGATCAAAACAAAGATTTTGGAAGTATTGGATTGAGAGTCATTTTAAGAGATTTGTCAATAATATCTTTAGGACTATCTGCTATACAGTATAAGACATAAAGTGGATGTTGGCAATTGTATTAATACATCCACCATCACAAAAAAATAAGGTTATTGTCAGAATGGTTATTCTGTTTCGGGCTCCCCTTTATTCAGGTTTTAATTAAATTTAATAATAATAATAATAATAATAATAATAATAATAATAATAATAATAATAATAATAATAATAGACTAATCATTATTAATATTAATATATGACTAGGGCCTATCGTCTATCCCTCTTGAAAACAGTGACATGCCTATGGGCCTGTGTATTTCTACAGGGACAACAGCCATGATAAATAGACTATACTTATTCGAGAAAAGAACGGAAATTGCGATTAAGTGAGTGATCAGAAAGATGATAACACTTAATGCGTATAATATAATATAGGCCTACATCAGGTTCGGTCTCTGCAAGATGAAGCAAATTGAGCATAATTACTGAAATGTGCAATTATTGACAATTTGGCCGCGCGCAGCAAGTGACCCTTGCCAAAACAATCGTACTAAATATGATAAACATTTGTGTTAAATGAACCAATCCAACTATTTTTCCTCGAAGGGCGTTTAATTTATGACACCCATTTGTCTAAATCGGGTGCAACCCAGAGTAAAACACGGGTTTTAATTTATTGAATTAAGATTGGGGAACATTTATATAGCAAATAGTAGGCTATTGCTCTTTTTCCTTAATTCATTTTCCTTAAATAATCTCTATTGCCTAGGTTGGTTATTAAATTATCATTCAATTTATTAATATAATAACAATGACAATAATTATACTTCTAATAATAGGCTTAACAATTCGTGATTTATTGGTTAAAAAAAGGCTCCATTAAGCTATTAAGTTCTATATTTTAATGACAAAAACGGTCATGTAGCGTCTTGCATGGTAATTCAAATTCCAAACGCCTATTATTTTCTATCGAATTGTCTCCAACATTTTTCTTTAACGAGTTCAAGGTCAACACAGGCCCATACGCTACACATAGGGTGACATCAGCTAAATTGGGCCACTTTTTGGTAAATCGTTTGGGACAATAATACAATACCATATATGCCTTTTCCATGTGTTTTTATGATTAATAATGACTGTTTTTGATAATTTTGTGTTGAAATTATTTAATAAAATATAATTATTTAGGCCCTACAGTTCTTGAAACATCAGCTCTGCCAACATTTGTTGCATGAGCAGTTTCAGGTAAAATGGGCCACAGCTTCAGGTAAAATGGGCCAGTCAAACTCCAAAGGGAAATAGTCATTTATCATCAATTTTAATTTTAAAACACAGTTGCTTATACAGCCACATAACATTTAAACTGCATTAAACAAAAATTCATATGTGCCATTCAAAAAACATTTTGGGTGCAAACCCACATATTCAAATGTGCAATTAAAAAATCCATTTTGGAACAGCATAGATCAGTGAACTGTCAGTGGTGTGTGTGTGTGTGTGTGTGTGTGTGTGTGTGTGTGTGTGTGTGTGTGTGTGTGTGTGTGTGAACAACACATTTAGAACAAAATGTGCATTCACAAAAATACAAAAATTCACATTCCAAATTATTAACTGATATGTTTGTGTGAAAACTTTTCAAACACAGTCTTTGCAAATGAAACCATCGTCAGCACAGATACCATTGTCTTCACCACAGCTCTCATGAAACCAGGCAGAACATGGAACACATTTTAACCATTCCTCAGTAGCCTTAGGGTCATTTGGGTCACCATAGTGGGTGTTGCAGACTTTGCAAGGTGATTTGCTTCTCTTGCCCTGCTTTTTTTTCCCTTTCGGTTGCTTGCTGCCCGGTACCAGCTGGCTTGCTTGGCTGGATGCTTGCTGGATGATTTTTTTGTTTGAATATATTCAATGTGTTGCTCACTTGTTAGGTTATACGATGGTGGCTTCACTCTCTTTCTGATGGCCCTCTCCCTTTGCGGCATTGAGATCAAGTCATTGAATGTGACCGATCTCACAGACTGAACAGAAAGAAAATAACAAAAAGAGCCTATATTATTGCAAGAAATAGAATAATTATTTGGTGTACATTTTATATGATTAGGGACTAAATTGTGTGTATGTATGTGTGTGTGCGTGTGTGTGTGTGTATGCACGTACATACACATACAAACACAAACACACACCCTTACACACAAACTCACTCACACACACTCAAACACATGTGTATGTGTGTTTGTGAGTGACACAAATGATGGCCCATTTTAGCTGAAACCATGTGGCCCATTTTACCTCAAGGGGTTAAGGTAAATTGGGCCCCCCCAAAAAAGCATCACTTTTTCAAAAAATATGTTCATATACCAAACTAACAACATTATTTCTGATTGATGCCATCAAGACAGATATTATGCATAGTTTTTTATGGGCATGTTGTTGTTTTTACAGATTTATCATCCTTATAATAGTTTAGTTAGATTTGGTATGCCAGGCTACTCACCATGCAGCTTTCTGGTGCAGTCTTGATTTGAATTATTGCACTGCCCACCATAGCAACCATGAACCAATCAAATCACCTGTTACTTGTCAAGTACAGTTATGACAACAGTTTGAAATCCTTTGCAGTCATTGGCTCTAAATTCCAGAGGGGCTGGGACCCCCAAACCTTAAATGGCCCATTTTACCTGATGGCCCATTTTACCTGATATCACCCTATCTGTAGAGATTTCACCGTCGCCTTTGTCACAATGAAAAATGTTTCGAGGCGGATTTAATTAACATAACACAAATAGTCTACCATATGTTCATCTATTATCTTGTCATAGTCTTCGGTCAGTTGAATTTATATCAAACGGGATTTTGTGGGCCTAATTCTTCTTCTGCATGCTTTAAATTGATTTATTAGGCACGTTTTAAATCTAAGTCAATGGGTGGTCAAAATATAATTTTCTTTGATTATTTTTATCGTTTCTCTGTGGCCTACAATTAATTATGAATTCCACAATGATGTGTCGTCCACTTAGTAAAATGGGCTTCACTTTCATTTTCATTTCGCCCGATGTTGTTTTTGGCAATACTTGAAGATTAAATCACTGACCATGATCTCATGTCCATCTGTTTTTCAATATCGACATTCAAGCGAAACCTCCATGGGTTTGCTTAGCGCATTGTCAACTTGTGTGATAGGTTATAAACTAGCGTGGGACGAGAACCAGAGGTAAATTGAGCGAAATAGCCTCGCCTCCTTTAGGGCACATGTGTCAAACTCATTCCATGGAGGGCGGCGTGTCTGCGGGTTTTCGCTCCACCCTTGTACTTGATTGATGAATTAAGGTCACTAATTAGTAAGGAATTCCCCTCACCTGGGATGTCTAGGTCTTAATTGAAATGAAAAACCAAACGCCCGCAGGCACTCGGCCCTCCGTGGAATGAGTTTGACACCCCTGATTTAGGGCAGGGATGTCAAGCTCATTCCACGGAGGGCCTAGTGTCTGCAGCCTTTGGGCTTTTCCTTCCAATTAAGACCTAGAAAACCAATTGAGGGGAGTTCCTTACTAATTAGTGACCTTACTTAATCAATAAAGTACAAGGGAGGAGCGAAAACCCGCAGACACTCACTGGCCCGCCGTGGAATGAGTTTGGCATGTGCTTTATCGTATTCGACCCCAAAATATGTCCAAGCTGAGTTGTCTGGACTGTTTTAAAAAGCTTTTCCCTTTATAAATCATCTTCGTGTCGTTCCATTTCCCTTCTTGACTTCAGGCGGATGGGGCTCCCATTGCAGGCGGCCGTTTGGCTGCGCGTTGGAGGTGCGAACCTGAGGGACAGGGTCTGCTAAAGATACATGCGGCAGCGGCGATAATCCATTTTGTGCGTGCTGTCATTTGCACCTCCTCACCGCCCCACTAAAATTAGATTATTACACATAAAACAGGGCTGCTGGAATCTGCTCCGTGTGGAATAACACCGTTGGCGCGGACAGGAATGCGGTTTGAGAATACATAGCATTTCTCTTCTCCTCGTCCCTGGACAATTGGAAATTAACAAAGGTGTTACTTGTCAGATGTGATCGTGATAACATGCCCATGCAGATGTCAGGTTCAGTTTCACAGTGGAGGAGTGGTAGGACGTGTAATTGATCGGTGTGTATTTAGAGCTCATTAATGTATTGCACATGATGCATATTGTTATATGTTCTTGAAATAAGTAATCAAATGTGGACCAGAGTTGTTTGAACATGACTTAATTACTAGCAGGCCTACACTTCTTAGCCTGTTATTTTCCTTTCCTCACTTCATTTCCTCATGGTCTTTTACTAAGCCACTTTCTTTACCCGTTTATTAGCTTTTTAGCCAGTCTAATATAAGTGCATCAGACAACCATATAAACTATAGCACAATGATTAAATAACACAGCTTACTGTTTACAAAGCACACTGTCTCCTCTGCCTCCATCTTGCATGTTGTATTCTATGGTCATGGTGACATGCTGCGGAATAGCTGGATAGTGCTCTACACTGCTGCCCATGACAAGGAATGTTAAAGCGTGAGACAGGCCAAATCCAGCTAATTTGCTCCAGATACACAGCCCCAAAAGACACAGATTTAGACCGCAGAGTGGAACGGAGGCAAGGGGAGCTGGCAGATAGCAGCAGGCATTATCTTCCTTGCCCACTTCTACCCATGCCCCCTCTTAATGACATTCTCCATGTATTAGCCCTTCTTCCTTCACCCACATAGTACACCACTTTAGCCCTCTCCAAATCCCCCTCCCTCTGCCCTCTTATCTTATTATCTTTAATATGTCAACGTCTTACTCTCGTACCCTCCACTTATTGCCCCCTTTTATCACCTTCTTACACATTTCTTACCACCCTCTATAATGATATCCCTGTCTAAGCACCCTTGTACTCGCTCTGTCTTATGCCACTTCTTTCACCCCTATTGCCACGCTCATAAGCCTATCTTACAGCCTGGTATCCAATCTCATCTCTCCCTTAGTACACCTAGTATATCTTC
The DNA here is from genome assembly GCF_020615455.1 of Coregonus clupeaformis. Classification (NCBI taxonomy): domain Eukaryota; kingdom Metazoa; phylum Chordata; class Actinopteri; order Salmoniformes; family Salmonidae; genus Coregonus; species Coregonus clupeaformis. Next base: position 12,086,189 of record NC_059230.1, read on the forward strand.
TTATTATCCGAACCCCAAAGCACAACCTCCCCACACGTTGACAGAATATACAGCAGGAAAGAATTTGAACAATTGGTGGCAGTGGTGGGATTTTACAGAGCAGACAGATTGAACCCAAAGCACTACTTTTGAAACTCCTCACACCTTTGGCCCTATGACAACTCATTGAACGCACAAGTATAAAGAAATGAAAGGTCATACAAAGCGTCTTAGAGCAAGCAGACCGCTACAGAAGGCTTACTGTGAGAACATGAGCAGAAGGCTCTCCTGTTAGCTAGCTCCCACAATGTTAGACTATGCTGTAAACATGGCCCAGGTTGTCATCAAGTATTTTTCCAGGCCTTTGCCAGCCAAGCATAGCTGAGCACACTGACCGCTGCAGCTTTTAAAGCCCATGCATACTGCCTCCCACCAGAGATGTCATTGACCTTATTTAAACACAATTCGCTTATGTAAGGTTTTTGAAAAGTTATATCATAGTTATCGAAAACCTTACTGACAAATCATTTTGATACTTTAGCATATATGTGATGTAAGCGCAAAATAGTATTCAATATCCGTGATCGGTTCATATTTACTCTGGAAAACCGTTATTTATGTGATTCTCCATGATAAGTTATTGTAAAGGATATGCCTATACAGGTAATTGCCAAAATAATGGAAACATGAGTAAATGAGGGATACAAAGTATATTGAAAGCAGGTGCTTCCACACAGGTGTGGTTCCTGAGTTAAATAAGCAGTTAACGTCCCATCATGCTTAGGGTCATGTATAAAAGTGCTGGGCAGGCCATTATTTTGGCTACCATGTCTATGCCCCCATAAGATGACAATGCCCCCATCCACAGGGCACTAGTGGTCACTGAATGGTTTGATGAGCATGAAAACGATGTAAACCATATGCCATGGCCATCTCAGTCACCAGATCTCAACCCAATTGAACACTTATGGAAGATTCTGGAGCTGTGCCTGAGACAGCGTTTTCCACCACAGTCAACAAAACACCAAATTATGGAATTTCTTGTGGAAGAATGGTATCTCATCCTTCCAATAGAGTTCCACTTCCAGACACTTGTAGAATCTATGCCAAAGTGCATTGAAGCTGTTCTGGCTCGTGGTGGCCCAACGCCCTATTAAGACACTTTATGATGGTGTTTCCTTTATTTTGGCAGTTACCTGTATGTTGTACAATATGTGGGATATGAATGTTTTTCCTTTCTTCTTCTCGTCTTTAAAGCTCTATTAAAGAGGAATGCCACTCATCCACCGTGTTCTTCCGACATGCCGGGTGTGTGAATTTATGGAAAGCGACTGAGAAAAACCATTGAAACGATATCTGGTGGCTGGGTTACATCCCAGGTGCCAGACTGGAGATCTGGTTTCGGAGCGGAGAGTGGTGAGGGGGGTAAGGGTCTGTATTTGGCCTGGGGGGACAGAGAGTGGTGAGGGGCACTTTAAAGAGCTCTGTGCTGAGTGCTCCTCTATGAAAAGCTTCCATCCATCATGTAGTTTGTAATGGGGGCTATGTTTAATTAGTGGTAATGTTATAGAGAAAGACGAGTGCAAATAACGTAATGGGGAATAGCAAACAACCCCCTCGCCGCTGTATCCTAACCCCCCTTAACCCCTTACGGTCCTACCCACCAACAGTATCTTGTCTGAATTTCTCAGACATCACCCCATCACCCTTTTAAGAATCTTTCCATGAATTCCCCTAACCCACCACCCCACCACCATCTTTACCTCCTTATACCATCTCTTCCCCTGATTATACTGTACCAGACATCCCCTCTCCCACTCTCGCCTCCCCCTTCTCCCCTCAAGCAAAACCCTCCACCCTGACGTCGATATGAAACCCGAGACCTAATTAATCAGTCGATAAATTAATGAGGCTCAGTTTTTAGCGGGCTGTTCGGGTTCCCAGCGGGGCATGTTGCAACACGTGTGGAATGCTCAAGGGGTGCACACCGGACCCCCGGAATGCGTCGCGGCGGGACAGGGGCTGCAGTCAGACCACTCGTCACCTCAGCCGCCGGTCGTGGCGTTTCCAATAACGACACCCCAAAACATAGCCGCCCGGTATACATGATAAGCCTCATCATCCGCCCGAACCCACAGAGCCAGGTTGGGACAGTCTGCTTTTTGGGGGGCTCACAGGGAACTTGTTTTGGGGGGTGACTTGAGTAATAACTTCCGTTGTAATCCCCCCCTCCAGCCACTTATAGCGCTGTGGCCCTAAGAGAAGCCTCAAGTTTCGGCTGTGGTTTAATTGAGTGGGATGACTAGCCCTGGGTGGCTCCCAACCGTTTTTCTATCCTCTCCTATGGGGTTCGTTTATACAGCCTCGCTGACTGCGCTGTCAGTGTCAAACGCTTGTTAGGACATCATCAATCTAGACGCAGTAAAATATATATATATGAGAGAGAGAGAGAGAGAGAGAGAGAGAGAGAGAGAGAGAGAGAGAGAGAGAGAGAGAGAGAGAGAGAGAGAGAGAGAGAGAGAGAGAGAAGAGAGAGAGAGAGAGAGAGAGAGAGAGAGAGAGAGAGAGAGAGAGAGAGAGAGAGAGAGAGAGAGAGAGAGAGAGAGAGAGAGAGAGAGAGAGAGAGAGAGAGAGAGAGAGAGAGAGAGAGAGAGAGAGAGAGAGAGAGAGAGAGAGAGAGAGAGAGAGAGAGAGAGAGAGAGAGAGAGAGAGAGAGAGAGAGAGAGAATCTTTGTAAATTGTGTTGGGTAGGAGTCTTGCTTGCCCTCAGCCCATGTCCATAAAACTGCAAAGTATGTTGTAGATCATGTTGTCAGGAAAAGTAGACGCATTGTTCGCCCATGTCTGCAGGCGCAAATGAAGTAACCTTCTCTGGTATCGCTATCAATTTTTGACAGTCAAATACATTAACACATCAACAGCCTTTTTAGGAGAGAAGGGAATCTGTTCACACCGTGGACATACACAAGTCCGTATTTGTCTTCTCACAGGAAGTGACTGTACAGGGGTTTAAGCCGAACACACATTTCTCACGTTCTCTTCTATAAATCTTTCCCGCCATCTTCCACACTAAGCTCCATCTTTCCTTCCTTCCCCTCTTTTTGTCTGTCTTTCTCACACCCTCTCTCTCTCTCCTTTCCTGCGCATGTGCGTTGAGTAGAGTAGAGTGGAGTGGAGCAGAGTGGCAGTAGAAGGATTTGAAAGGAGGACCATAAAGATGATGGATGCTGCCCAGCTTTCAGACCCAGCTGTTTTTTGTCATTCCGTACAGCCCCGCTGGTTTTCTGTATGCTTTCATCCATCTCATCCTTACACTCGTCCACTCTGCATACGCTCTCATCCATACACGCTTTTATCCATACACTCAAGCACGACTTATGGGCTGGGTTTCTATATGCTTTCATCCTTACACTCATCCACTCTTCATGGGCCAGGTCAATGTAAAGATAATAGGTTTTTAAAGGACTGTCGTGGGTAAAGAAATAGGCCTGTTTAAGGGCTCCAACCGCAAGTCATATAAATCCATCCATATCTTTTTATTTAATGATTTCACCCCTTCGCTTTATCCCCTAAAATCGTTTCTTTTTTTATTTTCTCCCACAGGCTCGGTGACATGATGTTCCTGCCCTTCTCCTCTCTCCCCTCCTTGTCCCTCCCTTTTATCCTTCTTCTCCTCCCTTTCCTCCCTCCTTCCCTCCTTTCCCCTTCCCTCTCTCACTCCCCTCTGAGCTGGACCTCACCCCATGACCCCTGCTACCACTTGGATGGGCGTCCGCGTCACTGCCTGTCAGAATTCATCAATGCCGCCTATGGTGTCCCCGTCAGTGCCGCCCACTCCTTCCGAGGAACACCCGGCCAGAACGCTGTTAACGTCAGCTCCCTCACGGACCTCCACAACCCCCACAACCTGACTTGCTGGACGGCCCAGGCGGGAGGCCCCGACGGCGGGGACTGGGTCCTCACCCTTCACCTGGGCCGGCGCTTTGAGGTCACCTACATCAGCCTGCAGTTCTGCCAGCAGGGGGAGCCGTCGGACCCCATCTCCTTATCCGTGCTGAAGTCCATGGACCATGGGCGTACCTGGAGGCCCATGCAACACTACTCCAGCGACTGCCCCGGGAGGTTTGGGCTACAGGCCCAGACGGTAGCCCAGACCAGGCACCAGGAGACAGAGCCTCTGTGCTCAGACCCTCGGCCCCTGCAGAGGCACCGGGGAGGCATGTTGCTGGCCTTCTCCACCCTGGATGGAAGGCCCTCCTCTCCAGACTTTGACTACAGCCCCACCCTGCAGGACTGGGTGACGGCCACGGACATACGGGTGGTGTTCCACCAGGTGACCCAGTCCCAGCAGTCCAAGGTGGGGAGTTCGGAGGGGGAGAGGGGTGAGGCCGGTCAGGGGGAGGGAGCAGGTGGGGGGTTTCTTAGGTGGAGGGCAGGGTCGAAGAATGAGGCTGTGGTGGGTCATGGGGATAAGGTGAATGGGGACAACAATAAATGGGGGTTTGCGGAGAAGGAGAGAAAAAAGATAGAAAAACGAAGGAGGAGTGGAGGAGGACACAACAAAGGGTCGGGGGATCAGGGAGAGGACGGACACAACGTGACCCGGAAGGAGTCAGAAGGAGACTCTCCAGAAATGGACACCTCCAAAAGAGGAAACGGTAAAGGAAAAGGGCGTGGCCTCGAGAGGGAGGGGGGCCACCATTGGAGTCCGTGTCAGGAAGGCAGTGTCTGTGGTTGGACAATCGAAAGCAAGCAGGGGAGAATCAACAAGGGGCGGGAACTCCGGAGGAGAAGGAACAACCATCGAAACTCTGAAGTGAGAGCGAATCGGAAACTCGAGCTGGCTCCTCCCTCTCCACTGATCTCCGCCCCCCTTGTCCTGTCCCCCCTGGCCCTCTCCGACCTGCAGGTGGGGGGCAGATGTAAGTGTAACGGACATGCCTCTCGGTGTCGTCGTGACGATGCAGGCCGGGCGGTGTGTGTGTGTGAGCACCACACGGCAGGGGCGGACTGCGATGTTTGTGAGGACTTCTACTACGACAGGCCCTGGCAACGAGCCACACCCAGTCAGCCACAACCGTGCGTCCGTGAGTCACACACCCCATTACTGCCTGTCTGTGTGTGTATGTATGTGTGTGCATATTGGATTATGGATGTATATTTTACTGCCTTTACTGAAATTCCCTCCCTCCCTCCCCTCCCAACCTCCCTCCCTCCTCCCTCCCTCCTCCCTCCCTCCCTCCCTCCCTCCCTCCCTCCCTCCCAGTGTGTGAGTGTAACAGCCACTCCTCTAAGTGTCGGTTCAGCATGGAGGTGTTCCAGCAGTCGGGCCGGCACAGCGGGGGAGTGTGTCTGAAGTGTCGGCATCACACAGCGGGGCGCCACTGCCAGTACTGCCAGAACGGATACACCCGAGACCACAGCAAGCCCCCCACCCATCGCAAGGCCTGCCAACGTCAGTCAGAGAGAGGAAGAGAAAGCTTGTGTGCGCGCATGCGTGTGTGCGTGCGTCTGCATGCGTACACATTAAAGCGGTTGTGTCTGTATTAAATCGCACCGACCAGCTGTGTATCTTATCCATGCAGAGATCAGTGTGTCCAAATGTGTGTGCATCTGCATCTGTTAGGATATCTGTTTCTCTTTGTGTATCTGCTAGTCTATAAGGTATGCCTACATGTGTCTGTGTTCCAGTCTCCTCCACAGTGTTTATGAGGTAGTTACATTGTGACAGAGGACAGTTATTTCTGTTAGTGGTACAAACATACCCTGTTACCACTGGCTGGAATCCACCCCGACATTTGACCTTTGACTGGTCACATGTTCTAAGTGACTGTGACACTCTGGCATGCTCATTGGGCGGTTGACCGAAGTCCTAATATAACCACTGTTAATGGAGGTCATGCACATGACACATGCAGGTGTGTGTGTGTGATTGACTGTGTGTGTCGTGCAAGTGCAAGGGGGTTGCAGTTATAGCAATATTGGACAAATGTAACTAGATAGATTACATTTAGATATTTTAGCCTTGGTGCCAGTCTCGTTCAGCTCTTTTATTTTATATATATTTTTTAGTTGTTTTAGTATAAATAGATTTTTAGATTTGTTTTGTTTGTAAATATATATAGTCTCTTTCAGCTCTTGCCAACTCCTTATGGAATTGTCATGTTATGTTTGACTTGAGTAACAAGGAGTTGGCAAGAGAGCAGAAACAGACTAGCACCCAGGCTATAAATACACTTAAAATGTGTCTCTATACTCCAGCATTTTGGATTTGAGATCAAATGTTTTATATTGGCGACATTACAGAATGTCACATTTTATTTGAGGTTATTTTCATAGATATCAGTTTTACCGTTTAGAAATGAAATAACTTTATGTATCTGGTCCCCCCCATTTGAAGATGTAAAATGTATTTGGACACATTTCACTTATAGTGTATCAAAAGTGTAATATTTAGTCCCATATTCCTTGCACACAATGACCACATCAAGCTTGTTTTGGTTGTGTTTCAGATTGTCTTTTGCCCAATAGGAAATGAATAATGAATAATGTATTGTGTCCTTTTGGAGTCCCTTTTATTATAAGTAAGAATAGAAAATGCTTCTGAACTCGTCTACATTAATGTAGGTAGCATCCACAGATAATCATGAATAATCATTACAGATAACTATGAATGAATTGTGAATGATAAAACATTTGAAAGTTACAGAGGGGAAAAGATCATACCCCACCCAAAAAATGCTAATCTCTGCTGTTATTGGTAATGGTGAGAGGTTAGCATGTTTTGTTGTAGCCTCTTTAACTTTCTCACTCATCATTATTCATGATTCATTCACGATTTTTCTTAACCATGGCATTATCATGTTCCGAAAAAAACTGTATCTTATTCACCATTCAGGTACTATTGGGCAAAACATAACCCAAAACACAACCAAAACTGCAAATGCATCCAACGAGTGTGTAGAGTCACAAGCTTGATGTAGTCATTGCGCGCTAGGAATATGGGACCAATTATTAAACTTTTGACTACTTAAATACACTATAAATGAATTTTGTCCAAATACTTATGACATCTTCAAATTGTGGGACTAGAAACATAAAGTGCTTTCATTTCTAAACAGTAAAACATATGTACAGGTGAAAGCTATGATCCCTTATTGATGTCACTTGTTAAATCCACTTCAATCAGTGTAGATGAAGGGGAGGAGACAGGTTAAAGAAGGATTTTTAAGCCTTGAGACAATTGAGACATGGATTGTGTATGTGTACCATTCAGAGGGTGAATGGGCAAGAAAAAACATTTAAGTGCCTTTGAATGGGGTATGGTAGTAGGTACCAGGCGAACCGGTTTGTGTCTGGAACTGCAACGCTGCTGTGTTTTTCACGCTCAACAGTTTCCCGTGTGTATCAAGAATGGTCCACCACCCAAAGGACATCCAGCCAACTTGACACAACTGTGGGAAGCATTGGAGTCAACATTTTGAGACTGTTCTGATGGCAAAAAGGAGGGGGGTGCAACTCAATATTAGGAAGATGTTCTTAATGTTTTGTACACTCAGTGTATTTGTAGGCCATAGATTTGTAACTTATGGAAGTTACATTAGTGCTATTTATGTGTCATAATATTATGTGATTTAATCATCAATGATAGATTAATGAATAATGTTTATTTGATCAATGTTCTGGTCAAGTCAATATTTTTCCGAGCCTTGTGATTTATACCTTAGTGACCTGCCTTTAGAGCTAATTACTTAAATGTGTTTGAAGTAGCTGTAAGGGTTTGTTTAAACTATCTTACTGGAGGAAAAACAGACCTACTAGAGAATGGCTTCCTCTTTCTATCTGTGCCCTTTGGACAACCCCAACTCTGCCTTCCACCCTCCTTCCTTCTAAACTGCTTAGTCATTTATCATTTTACATCTATTTCCATATTTGCTTTGTCCATTTATCATTCTTATCATTCCCATCTACCATTCCTTTTTCTGTCCTCTTCAGTCTGTTTTCCCTTCATCTTTCCCTCTCTCTGTGTTTGTAATCTCTCTCTCCCTCTCTCCTGTTCTTCTCTCTCTTTCCCTCTTTTAAATTAAAATAAGCTTTATTAGGAACAATCCAATGTTATTAATACAAAACTCTTTACTATGTGACATTAACCTTCTCTCTCTCCTCCCATCCCTCCATCTTCTCCCACTCTCTCAGCGTGTCAGTGTCACCCTATGGGTGCTGTGGGTCTCTGGTGTAACCAGACATCGGGACAGTGTCTGTGTCGGGATGGCGTGACGGGACTGAGGTGCAACCGCTGCGCCCCCGGTTACAAACAGGGGCACTCCCCACTCCGCCCCTGCATCCGTAAGTCTACTGTACCTAACTACTCTGTCTGGAAACTGTCCTCCATGTTCGAGCCAAACTTCTAATGACAATAACATTCTCATGGGGATTTTAGAAAGAATGTGATTGTCCTGGAGCTTTGGATCCAAAATGGTACTCATATTACTGCATGGTTCTCGGTTTATGTTGACTGGCCAATGAAGCCCAACTACAGAGTCATACTCCTGTGCAGGGGAAAAGGAGAGACTCTGACATTGGAGGGGGCTATGGCGGTCACAAAATTTAGTCAGCCGGTGATTGTCAAGCAAATAACTGTCGGTCTCACAGTAATTGACCGTTAATGAACATAAACACATTTAGCATCTACAAGCAGCCTACAAGCCACTGATGCAGACCTTTGGAACATCTACATTTAAAAAAGTCTAATAAATCCATGTAATATATTTATTTTAGACAGGTCTAAAGAAACATGATATGAAGAAAATGTAGTCTACTTCAGAAGTACAGAATAGCATACTCTGAGTTGTCCTTATGTTAGGTCCTGATCTGGGCTACACTAGTTCATTTAGCAGACAAGATTTGGTTAGAATTCCGTGGCATTATTTTATATTATTTTATAGTATGAAGAATACAATTTAACAAAGCTGAATAAAATAGAAAGGATATTTTCTCCAAACAATTTGAGGGAGTGCGCAAATGCAGCTATTCTGTGTTGAGCGGTTAACAAATAAATAGTTACTCCTATATGCTTAATTTAGAGTTATTAATGTAACTTTAGTTGTTCTACAAACGTTGGGCTATATGTTTAGATTTTTAATAAATAGGCTGCATGATGCGACTCTAATGATGATTTTAAAAAAGTTGCTTGAAAGGCATGAGCTCTGCTTAGTTTTTTTGCCCAGGCTGTACATATTTCATCAGTCTCTCATTCACAATTTGACAAGCACTTGATAATGCCTCGAATTTCCCGACGACATCCCCTTTGTGTGGCCGTAATGCACCCTAAAAAAATCAAAGCCAGGTCTCCCGAGTGGCGCAGCGGTCTAAGGCACTGCATCACAGTGTTGTGGCGTCACTACAGCCTGAGGTTCGATCCCAGGCTGTGTCATTACCGGCCGTGACCTGGAGTCCCATATGGCGGCGCACAATTGGCCTAGCATCGCCCGGGTTAGGGGAGGGTTTGGCCGGGGGGGCTTTACTTGGCTCATCGCGCTCTAGCCACTCCTTGGGGCGGGGCGGGCGCCTGCAGGCTGACTTCGGTCGTCAGTTGAATGGTGTTTCCTCCGACACATTGGTGCGGCTGGCTTCGGGGTTAAGCAAGCGGGTGTTAAGAAGTGAAGTTTGGCGGGTCATGTTTCGGAGGACGCATGACTCGACCTTCGCCTCTCCCGAGCTGGCTGGAGAGTTACAGCGATGAGACAAGATCGTAATCCAGTGGCCGTTGTTCCCTTCTCCCTGATTGCTGCATGCTTCGAAGCACCTCTCATTCACATGGCTCTCCATCACGTGATCGAGTCTTTCTCACAGGCTACAAGTGAAGACAGACACTTCGGGGACGCAACTGCACGCGTCCTTGTCCAATTCTGAGGTGAAGATATTGGAAGAACTGTCCAAATGTACTTTTCATCAGCCAACAAGATGAGTAGGCCTAACGAACAGCAAAAGCACTTGCCTATGTCAATCTTCTATCCCCCATTGTATAAAAGTTGACCTATTCTGTTCTGTGTGAGAAATAAATATTCCAAACATAGTCTGGGACAGTTGTGGGATGCGATAGATCCCAAATTAATACAACTAGCAATGCAATGAGGCTGATGCAACAGATCAGAACGTTTAGCTTAAAATGTGATAAACTATTAGGCTATTTCTTCACATTATAAGCGCAGCAATGAACACACGGCAGTAGGCTATAAGCGTGAATGTTCCATTAGCGGAAAACACCATTATCAAGAGTGACCACAAATGCAATTATGCATGTAATGCTTTTATTATAAAGGTGCATTTTTATGGTGAAAATGATCTTCCCCAAACTTGAAACTCACGCGCTGCTTATGTTTGCCAGTTATGCTCGACACACCTTGAAAAGCGGATTAATGTGCTTAATTTTAAGAAGTTATTTGGCCACTTTAGTTGTGATACAAACCTTATCAAAACATATAGGCCTATGGGCAAGGCTACATGAGGTGTGCAACTATATGATTCAAAAAAGTCGCAAAAACAAGGCATTGTTTCTTGTCTTACGCTGGGCATCATTCACAAGTGATAATATATAATTCACAAGTGATAGGCTAATATTGTCACCCATCAGACTGGTCTTGATTTAATCTTGTCTTTACATATACTAAATAATATATGTGTGAAATTTGTTTTGATTTAGAATGGACCATTATCATGCACCTGTCTCTGAAAAATACATGTAATCTATGCACTTAAATACAACCCGTGGTTGTAAAGAGAAGCAATGTGCTTAATATTAGGAAAGTTGAGAAATAAATATAGTAGGCCTAGCCTATAGAAAGCTGATGGGATCCTCCTCTTTTTAATAGAGGCCATCACTCTGTTTTCTCTCGCAATTGCATAGCCTATAGAAATGTTGCACAACATGAGCTCATGGGCTCTCATTAAGTGTTTGATTAGATTTTTGAATACATTTGCATTGATGTCAGTGTGATTAGAGGGACAATAGAGTGCTGAGTACCAGGCAGTTAGCAAGTTTGGTAGGCTACTAATGACTATCAGCAGCATCAGAGGTTGGAGAAGCCTAATTACTAAACGGCCACATGGAATTTGACTGCCTTCATGACTCGTGACCACCAGTGTGGCGGTAATAAGGTCACTGCAACAGCACTAGGTCCCCTCGATTAAAAAAAAGCAGGTTTTAAATGCTAATTTCTAGTGACTTTTGAGAAAAGGATACAGATAAATCTTAGCTTACAAATGGGCAAATTTACAAGGCTAAGAGGACCTTGGAGAGGGGTACTTACTCTGGTACAGTCCAATAAGTGTTAGGTATTTTTTGGTATTTTATTAGGGCCATGGCCATTCATACCAATGTGACTGTTAAGTGGATATATTCAATTAAACAACCGTTTTGTACTCTTTCTCTGCTGCTATATGATTAATTTCCTAGTATTTTTCTCACTTCCCCTATGTCAGATTGTTGCTACTACTGCTATATGTTCAACTTATAATACATTATACTGTAATAACAACCAGCAACATACACAGTTAAAAACAGTAGGCATGAAAGGTCAAACTGAAATTAATCAATCTCCACTCACAATTATCAAAAATAAAATATCATAATGGCTGCCTCTCTCCTGCAATACACCCTCTAGACTCACATGCAATACACCCTCTAGACTTAAGCTGCTATCATTTCAGCATAGATTTACATTTACATTTTAGTCATTTAGCAGACGCTCTTATCCAGAGCGACTTACAGTTAGTGAGTGCATACATTTTCATATGATAATACAGATTGATTCACACTATTATAGATCATTAGTCTATGAACTTTATAGGCTTGGAGAGGCATTCTCACTATCTTACCCATTTGTTTGGGTCCTTTCTCTCTCTCTCCCTCTCTGCCTGTCTGTCTGTTTATGGCTGTCACTCTCCTGCCATGATAATGATAGCACCAAACAAAGTCTTAACACATGGAACACACATTCATGACCCATAATCACTGTGATGAAGTTAATAACCTTTTACTGCAGTCGGCTAAATCAGGGTCACACAGAGTGTTTCTTGGTAGTCTTAAACCAATCTACTTTGAAACAAAAGTATACACCTCACACACATGGTTATGGGCTTAAAAAGAAGAAGACACCTGTCAGATATAGAGTTGGAATTTATTCCATTTTGAGTTTGCGTCCCAATACTACACTTTATATACATCACAGAAGACTGAAATATAACAAAACCGTTTGACATAGAAACACCGGATTTTCTTCAGGTTTTTTTAAATAATGTTGATTAACGATTAAATTATGAAAAACATTAATAACATTCCACCCTTGAGGCCACTAGAGAGCGATTTGGTCATTTGACTGCATCTAAGCTGAAATTACTCAAATTCGCCAGCTAGTTTGCCAGGGGTGGTGTATGGGCAGTTGCCAATAACTTTTTTTCTCTTCTTTACTGGTGGCGCATCCATTGCTAACTTGCTGACCCTATGATGAAGACTAAGACAGTGATTGTGCAAGTAATTCTGTAGCTAGTAAGTATTTTTGGCTTCAGAACATACACTATCAGTTTTTCACACAGCCAGACCTACCCAGTATTAGCTACAGTTTAAGTCGGAAGTTTACATTCACCTTAGCCTAATACATTTAAACTCAGTTTTTCACAATCCCTGACATTAAATCCAGTAAAAATTCCCTGTCTTAGGTCAGTTAGGATCACCACTTTATTTTAAGAATTTGAAATGTCAGAATAATAGTAGAGAGAATGATTTATTTCAGCTTTTATTTATTTCATCACATTCCCAGTGGATCAGAAGTTTACATACACTCAATTAGTATTTGGTAGCATTGCCTTTAAATAGTTTAACTTGGGTCAAATGTTTCGGGTAGCCTTCCACAAGCTTCCCACAAAAAGTTGGGTGAATTTGGCCCATTCCTCCTGACAGAGCTGGTGTAACTGAGTCAGGTTGGTAGGTCTCCTTGCTCGCACATGCTTTTTCAGTTCTGCCCACACATTTTCTATAGGATTGAGGCCAGGGCTTTGTGATGGCCACTCCAATACATTGACTTTGTTGTCTTTAAGCCATTTTGCCACAACGTTGGAAGTATGCTTGGGGTCATTGTCCATTTGGAAGACCCATTTGCGACCAAGCTTTAACTTCCTGACTGATGTCTTGAGATGTTGCTTTAATATATCCACATAATTTTCCTTCCTCATGATGCCATCTATTTTGTGAAGTACACCAGTCCCTCCTGCAGCAAAGCACCCCCACAGCATGATGCTGCCACCCCCGTGCTTCACGGATGGGATGGTGTTCTTCGGCTTGCAAGCGTCCCCCCTTTTTCCTCCAAACATAACAATGGTCATTATGGCCAAACAGTTCTATTTTTGTTCATCAGACCAGAGGACATTTCTCCAAAAAGTATGATCTTTGTCCCCATATGCATTTGCAAACTGTAGTCTGGCTTTTTTATGGCGGTTTTGGAGCAGTGGCTTCTTCCTTGCTGAGCGGCCTTTCAGGTTATGTCGATATAGGACTTGTTTTACTGTGGATATAGATACTTTTGTACCTGTTTCCTCCAGCATCTTCACAAGGACCTTTGCTGTTGTTCTGGGATTGATTTGCACTTTTCGTCCAAAGTACGTTCATCTCTAGGAGACAGAACGCGTCTCCTTCCTGAGCGGTATGATGGCTGCATGGTCCCATGGTGTTTATACCTGTGTGCTATTGTTTGTACAGATGAACGTGGGACCTTCAGGTATTTAGAAATTGCTCCAAAGTATGAACCAGACTTGTGTAGGTCTACAATTCTTTTTCTGAGGTCTTGGCTGATTTCTTTTGATTTTCCCATGATGTCAAGCAAAGAGGCACTGAGTTTGAAGGGAGACCTTGAAATACATCCACGGGTACACCTCCAATTGACTCAAATGATGTCAATTAGCCTATTTTCTGGAATTTTCCAAGCTGTTTAAAGGCCCAGTCAACTTAGTGTATGTAAACTTCTGACCCACTGGAATTGTGATACAGTGAATTATAAGTGAAATAATCTGTCTGTAAACAATTGTTGGAAAAATTACTTGTGTCATGCACAAAGTAGATGTCCTAACCGACTTCCCAAAACTATGGTTTGTTAACAAGAAATGTGTGGAATGGTTGAAAAACTAGTTTTAATGACTACAACCTAAGTGTATGTAAACTTCCGACTTCAACTGTAGTTAGATAAAACCTGACACAGCTAAAAATGTAAATGTAAATCTAACTTGGCACTAGTCAGTAGAAAACTTATATTTGTTCATGTTCGTTCTAACATATCAACATTTATTCACATTCATACACTTTTTACTTTAAACTTAATTTGTTGTTGCCAACAACAATTACTTTACCCGGTACGGTGAGTAGTGACGGTAGTGCTGCACAGTTTTTTTCTCTCTCACCACACACTGCCACACTGCTATTAACAACTGATAGTGAGGGGGAAGTGACTCACATTCCAGCAGTGAATAAAAGTCCCTCAAAATAAAAGTCCCTCAACTATTCTGGCGACTCGTTTATCAAAATAAAAGTCTTGCAGAATGTATTATTATTTTTATTGGGGAGGACCATTTTACCTGCTTCTAACATTGGGAGGACATGTGCCCCCTGTCCCATGCTCTTACTCCTGTGGGGTTGTGGTTTCCAATAGCCAATTAATCTCATTGTAACTTGTGATGTGACAAACTCAATGACCCTTTATCTCCCCCCTCCCCCTCTCTCTCTCTCTCTCTCTCTCTCTCTCTATCAACCTCGTTTGTTCTTGACCTAATTGAATTAATCTAAGCCTTTATCAAACCGTAGCTCAGCACAAAAGGGGCCGCACTCGGCTATCAAATATCTGTACTGCCTCCTCTAATTTACAACAATGTTACTTTTACTGTTTCCACAACAGTGCTAACACAGGGAGCCATTAAGGCATCTATGAGCAGGCCCTATCTCTCACTGATCCTAGATCAGCTCTACTGGGATTTTCAACACTTTATCCTCTATACTCCTGCAGTCGTGGCTTTGCTTTTTCAAATCGAGAGCTCTAATCCATGTGTGTTTCTGCGTCTAATAGCGGGAGTGCCGACAACCACACACGGATTGGCCCAGGCGGCGACACTTTCTAAGCCCTAATCAGGTGACACGGGTCCGGGCTACGCACCTGTTGCGCGCCCCTCAAAGCACTCCCCCCTCTCTCCCCATCAAGAGCTCCAGACTCATAACTCTTTCGGTGAAAGGAAACCTTGTTTGTTTTTACTACTGAACCCATTCTATAGCTATCTATAGCTTCTCTCTCTCTCTCTCTCTCTCTCTCTCTCTCTCTCTCTCTCTCTCTCTCTCTCTGCTCTCTCTGTCTCCTCTCTCGCTCTCTCTGTCTCTCTCTCTCTCTCTCTCTCTCTCTGTCTCTCGCTCTCTCTCTCTGTCTCTCTCTCTCTCTCGCGCTCTCGCGATGGCTAAAAACAAAGATAGTGGCCTCATCTCATAGCCAGCAGCCACCTTTTAGTGACACAGGAAGCTAACTCGCCCTTAAAGCTCAAGTCGTGAACCAGGACTGTATAATTAGCAGGCTGCTGATGGGGGCTTTGAGGTGGACACACCAGGTGTCTGGATAGATAGGCTAGGACATGTACTGAGGTCACACACACACGTGCACACACATGCACACACACAAATATATGCACACACACAAATGCACTCATGTACGCATGGACACACTGGAGGAAGAGCACATGCATATGCACACTCCCATTAAGATTAATCTCAACCCCAGTCTCAGAACTAACTCTGACCCCCTGCACACACACACACATGCACACACACACACACACACATACAAACACACACACACCCTCCACTCTCCTGCATGGCTTTGGGGGGTCATCTGGGATGGGGTGTAGGGTGTCATTGACTGGCCCAGTTGTGTCAGGGAGGACGAGAGGTGCACAGGACTCAGTAAGGGCAGGGGTAATATATGGTGTGCCCCCCACACACACTCACACACACACACACACATTCACTCACACACACTTAAAGCCAGGATAATATATGGATATCTCAGCAAGTCACCCATACGCAAGGACACACACTCAGTCACACAAGTCAGGGTAAAATATGTCTGGTCCAGGGGTGATAGGCTTTAATGGGGGTCATAGGTGCTTGGAGGGTGAAGTTAGATGGACAGACAAATAGACAGACTGACGGACTTGGGCATAATAACAACTATCCTGGTGGATTTGCCTGGATAACGTTAGCCAGAGACACAGGCTCTGGAAAATACTTGCACTGGATGGTGTGTGTGTGTGTGTGTGTGGCTAGTCTTTAGCAGGTGGTGTGTTTCTGACCCCTTGAAGACCACACACACACCAACTCATCCCGACACACACTCATCTTCCACACGATATTCAACACGCATATCATACATATTCACATTCTCTCCCATTCCACCGACACCCACACCCACACCCACACCCACACACACACACACACACACACACACACACACACACACACACACACACACACACACACACACACACACAGCCCACATGTACCAATGATCTGTCACTTAGTACACAAAGGAAGCTCATGTTGTAGGTGTTCAGTAAGCAAGGTCACCCTGTCCATTCTCTACTTTCACCTCTATGATCTATAACGAAGTTAGTCTATTCCTAGAAAACATTGAACCGCTGTAGTTTACAACAATTATAGTTTCTGAGGTGGAAGTTGGGAGAGTTATATTTGGGTGTTTCAGTGAAACGTAAGTGAGGGAGGCCCCGCTCTCTCGCTTTCCCAGATGTTTAGTTCATTTCATTCCGATCTCCTTTGCATTATTGTAGCCATTTTCTGTAGCCTGTCAACTATGCCTCTGTCTATCCCTGTTCTGTCCTCTCCGCACAGGCTATACAAACGCCTCACACCGCGTGGCTGCTGCCTCTCTAACCTGGTGGTCCCTGCACGCACGACCCACGTGGAGTTCCAGGTCTCCGGCAGCCTCTGGAACTGCCGTTCTGCGGCCAACAAGGCAGAGTTCATCTCAGCCTATGCTACCCTCCAGTCCCTCGACTTCTTGGCGCTGACGGAAACATGGATTACCACTGAAAACACTGCTACTCCTACTGCTCTCTCCTCGTCTGACCATGTGTTCTCGCATACCCCGAGAGCATCTGGTCAGCGGGGTGGTGGCACAGGAATCCTCATCTCTCCCAAGTGGACATTCTCTCTTTTTCCCCTGACCCATCTGTCTATCTCCTCATTTGAATTCCATGCTGTCACAGTCACTAGCCCATTCAAGCTTAACATCCTTGTCATTTATCGCCCTCCAGGTTCCCTTGGAGAGTTCATCAATGAGCTTGACGCCTTGATAAGTTCCTTTCCTGAGGATGGCTCACCCCTCACAGTTCTGGGTGACTTTAACCTCCCTACGTCTACCTTTGACTCATTTCTCTCTGCCTCCTTCTTTCCACTCCTCCTCTTTTGACCTCACCCTCTGACAGTCCCCCCCCTACTCACAAAGCAGGCAATATGCTTGACCTCATCTTTACTAGATGCTGTTCTTCTACTAATCTCACTGCAACTCCCCTCCATGTCTCCGACCACTACTTTGTATCCTTTTCTCTCTCGCTCTCCTCCAACACTACTCACTCTGCCCCTACTCAGATGGTAATGCGCCATCGCAACCTTCGCTCTCTCTCTCCCGCTACTCTCTCCTCTTCCATCCTATCATCTCTTCCCTCTGCTCAATCCTTCTCCCTCCAATCTCCTGATTCTGCCTCCTCAACCCTCCTCTCCTCCCTTTCTGCATCCTTTGACTCTCTATGTCCCTTATCCTCCCGGCCGGCTCGGTCCTCCCCTCCTGCTCCGTGGCTTGACGACTCATTGCGAGCTCACAGAACAGGGCTCCGGGCAGCCGAGCGGAAATGGAGGAAAACTAGACTCCCTGCGGACCTGGCATCTTTTCACTCCCTCCTCTCTACATTTTCTTCCTCTGTTTCTGCTGCTAAAGCCACTTTCTACCACTCTAAATTCCAAGCATCTGCCTCTAACCCTAGGAAGCTCTTTGCCACCTTCTCCTCCCTGCTGAATCCCCCACCCCCCCCCCTCCTCCCTCTCTGTGGATGACTTCGTCAACCATTTTGAAAAGAAGGTTGACGACATCCGATCCTTGTTTGTTAAGTCAAATGACACTGCTGGTCCTGCTCACACTGCCCTACCCTATGCTTTGACTTCTTTCTCCCCTCTCTCTCCAGATGAAATCTTGCGACTTGTGACGGCCGGCCGCCCAACAACCTGCCCGGTTGACCCTATCCCCTCCTCTCTTCTCCAGACCATCTCCGGTGACCTTCTCCCTTACCTCACCTCGCTCATCAACTCATCCTTGACCGCTGGCTATGTCCCTTCTGTCTTCAAGAGAGCGAGAGTTGCACCCCTTCTCAAAAAACCTACACTCGATCCCTCCGATGTCAACAACTACAGACCAGTATCCCTTCTTTCTTTTCTCTCCAAAACTCTTGAGCGTGCCGTCTTTAGCCAACTCTCTTGCTATCTCTCTCAGAATGACCTTCTTGATCCAAACCAGTCAGGTTTCAAGACTGGTCATTCAACTGAGACTGCTATTCTCTGTGTCACGGAGGCTCTCCGCACTGCTAAAGCTAACTCTCTCTCCTCTGCTCTTGTCCTTCTAGACCTGTCTGCTGCCTTTGATACTGTGAACCATCAGATCCTCCTCTCCACCCTCTCCGAGTTGGGCATCTCCTGCGCGGCTCACTCTTGGATTGTGTCCTACCTGACCGGTCGCTCCTACCAAGTGGCATGGCGAGAATCTGTCTCCGCACCACGTGCTCTCACCACTGGTGTCCCCCAGGGCTCAGTTCTAGGCCCTCTCCTATTCTCGCTATACACCAAGTCACTTGGCTCTGTCATATCCTCACATGGCCTCTCCTATCATTGCTACGCAGACGACACACAACTAATCTTCTCCTTTCCCCCTTCTGATAACCAGGTGGTGAATTGCATCTCTGCATGTCTGGCAGACATATCAGTGTGGATGACGGATCACCACCTCAAGCTGAACCTTGGCAAGACGGAGCTGCTCTTCCTCCCGGGGAAGGACTGCCCGTTCCATGATCTCGCCATCACGGTTGACAACTCCGTTGTGTCCTCCTCCCAGAGTGCGAAGAGCCTTGGCGTGACCCTGGACAACACCCTGTCGTTCTCCACTAACATCAAGGCGGTGACCCGATCCTGTAGGTTCATGCTCTACAACATTCGGAGAGTACGACCCTGCCTTACACAGGAAGCGGCACAGGTCCTAATCCAGGCACTTGTCATCTCCCGTCTGGATTACTGCAACTCGCTGTTGGCTGGGCTCCCTGCCTGTGCCATTAAACCCCTACAACTCATCCAGAATGCTGCAGCCCGTCTGGTGTTCAACCTTCCCAAGTTCTCTCACGTCACCCCGCTCCTCCGCACACTCCACTGGCTTCCAGTTGAAGCTTGCATCTGCTACAAGACCATGGTGCTTGCCTACGGAGCTGTGAGGGGAACGGCACCTCCGTACCTTCAGGCTGTGATCAGTCCCTACACCCAAACGAGGGCTTTGCGTTCATCCACCTCTGGCCTGCTGGCCCCCCTACCTCTGCGGAAGCACAGTTCCCGCTCAGCCCAGTCAAAACTGTTCGCTGCTCTGGCACCCCAATGGTGGAACAAGCTCCCTCACAACGCCAGGACAGCGGAGTCACTCACCACCTTCCGGAGACACTTGAAACCCCACCTCTTTAAGGAATACCTGGGATAGGATAAAGTAATCCTTCTACCCCCCCTTACTTGATCTCGCCATCACGGTTGACAACTCCGTTGTGTCCTCCTCCCAGAGTGCGAAGAGCCTTGGCGTGACCCTGGACAACACCCTGTCGTTCTCCACTAACATCAAGGCGGTGACCCGATCCTGTAGGTTCATGCTCTACAACATTCGGAGAGTACGACCCTGCCTTACACAGGAAGCGGCACAGGTCCTAATCCAGGCACTTGTCATCTCCCGTCTGGATTACTGCAACTCGCTGTTGGCTGGGCTCCCTGCCTGTGCCATTAAACCCCTACAACTCATCCAGAATGCTGCAGCCCGTCTGGTGTTCAACCTTCCCAAGTTCTCTCACGTCACCCCGCTCCTCCGCACACTCCACTGGCTTCCAGTTGAAGCTTGCATCTGCTACAAGACCATGGTGCTTGCCTCACGGAGCTGTGAGGGGAACGGCACCTCCGTACCTTCAGGCTGTGATCAGTCCCTACACCCAAACGAGGGCTTTGCGTTCATCCACCTCTGGCCTGCTGGCCCCCTACCTCTGCGGAAGCACAGTTCCCGCTCAGCCCAGTCAAAACTGTTCGCTGCTCTGGCACCCCAATGGTGGAACAAGCTCCCTCACAACGCCAGGACAGCGGAGTCACTCACCACCTTCCGGAGACACTTGAAACCCCACCTCTTTAAGGAATACCTGGGATAGGATAAAGTAATCCTTCTACCCCCCTTACTTGATCTCGCCATCACGGTTGACAACTCCGTTGTGTCCTCCTCCCAGAGTGCGAAGAGCCTTGGCGTGACCCTGGACAACACCCTGTCGTTCTCCACTAACATCAAGGCGGTGACCCGATCCTGTAGGTTCATGCTCTACAACATTCGGAGAGTACGACCCTGCCTTACACAGGAAGCGGCACAGGTCCTAATCCAGGCACTTGTCATCTCCCGTCTGGATTACTGCAACTCGCTGTTGGCTGGGCTCCCTGCCTGTGCCATTAAACCCCTACAACTCATCCAGAATGCTGCAGCCCGTCTGGTGTTCAACCTTCCCAAGTTCTCTCACGTCACCCCCGCTCCTCCGCACACTCCACTGGCTTCCAGTTGAAGCTTGCATCTGCTACAAGACCATGGTGCTTGCCTACGGAGCTGTGAGGGGAACGGCACCTCCGTACCTTCAGGCTGTGATCAGTCCCTACACCCAAACGAGGGCTTTGCGTTCATCCACCTCTGGCCTGCTGGCCCCCCTACCTCTGCGGAAGCACAGTTCCCGCTCAGCCCAGTCAAAACTGTTCGCTGCTCTGGCACCCCAATGGTGGAACAAGCTCCCTCACAACGCCAGGACAGCGGAGTCACTCACCACCTTCCGGAGACACTTGAAACCCCACCTCTTTAAGGAATACCTGGGATAGGATAAAGTAATCCTTCTACCCCCCCTTACCCCACCCCAAAGAAAGAAAAAAAAAACATATTGTAAAGTGGTTATCCCACTGGCTATAAGGTGAATGCACCAATTTGTAAGTCGCTCTGGATAAGAGCGTCTGCTAAGTGACGTAAATGTAAATGTAAATAACATATCAACATGTTTGTTTTTATCCATAGGAATCCAGGAGGTAGCCCCCACAACACCTGTATACCAGCCCCAATACAGTATAGGTGAGTGGAGTTTTGGTTGAGACACAAACTGACGTGGCACAATATATTGAACTGCAACATCGGACCACAATTTCAGTGGTCCCCAAAACCAGGTCCTGGAGCGCCTCAAGCACTGACACACCTGACTGAAGTCATTTAAGTCCTAATGAACAATGAATTAGTGAGATCAGGTTTTAAGTGCTGGGCTGGAACAAAACAAAAGCCTATGTGCACCCTGTAACTCTTCTTGACTACAGTGGTTGACTGATCACTTCACTATTTTATACATACCTTGTGTGAGTCTTAGCTATAGTAGCCTACTGGACTGGAGGCTGTCTAGCTCCCTCCAGTGGTGATAGGGGGGTGTTTCACCTGTTGCTGGACTCCAGAGAGGCATCTGTTAGATGAGATACTGTGATGACAAATAGAAGCAGGAACAGACGTGTCGTTGTGAGATGCTCTCTCTCATTCAATACATTTTCTCTCTCTCTCTCTCTCTCTCTCTCTCTCTCTCTCTCTCTCTCTCTCTCTCTCTCTCTCTCTCTCTCTCTCTCTCTCTCTCTCTCTCTCTCTCTCTCTTTCTCTCTCTCTCCCCCTCGTTGTCTTGTACCCTCTCAACCTCTCTCTCTCTCAGCTGAAGAGTGTGTATCGTACTGCCTGCCATCGCAGGTTAAAGTGAGGATGAACCTGGAGACGTACTGTCTAAAGGACTATGGTAAGAACTGTATAGCACAATGTCTTTGGTGTGACTGCAGAATACAATGCTACCAAAGTAAGACAGAGAAAAAATTCAATTGATTCTCTCTCTTTCGCTCTCACTCTCTCTCTTCCTCCCTCTCCCCCTCCCCCAGTCCTGAAGCTACAGGTCAGAGGGATGGAGCGTTCGGGCCCCTGGTGGCAGTTTTCTGTCTGGATTCAGACTGTTTTCCGTACAGGGTCTTATTCCAGCGTGCGTAGGGGCCCGCAGGCCCTGTGGGTTCCCAACCGTGACCTCGGCTGTGGCTGCCCCGCCCTCCAGGTGGGCCGCACCTTCCTGCTAATTGGGTCCGAGGAGGGGGGCCGAGGCCCAGAGGAGAGACGACTGGTGGCCGATAGATCCACACTGGCCCTCCAGTGGAGGGAGCACTGGAACCCCAAACTGAGAGGGTTCAGGGGGCAGGACAAGAGGGGCCGCTGCCCCCCGAAATTGCCTGGGGGTGGGGACCCCCACAGGGGCCACTTGAAGCACCATCATTCAGAGTATACACCACCTCACCTAGTGACTGAGAAAGAGACAGAGGTTGAGGTGCACCCTGAACATACAAACCCACACACACATCCACACACGCCCTCAGATTCCATGAAAGACATGGAAGAGGAGGCAGAGCACTCTGTGGCGCTGGACACACACACTCACATACAGTCCTCCTCACATCACAGACCTGAGACCCCACAGGAGCAGCAACAGGAACAGACTCCATCTCCCTCCACGCCCAGTCTCATATGTTCCACCCCTGTCTGAAACATAGGAGGTAGTAGACAGAGAAAGAACAAGGGGTGAAGAGAAGAATAAATCTGGCCTAAAATGGCCATAATCTCCAGCCGGCACAGCCAGAAGAGGACTGGCCACCCCTCAGAGCCTGGTTCCTGCCTTTCTAGGGATTTTTCCTAGCCACCGTGCTTCTACATCTGCATTGCTTGCTCTTTGGGGTTTTAGACTGGGTTTCTGTATAAGCACTTTGTGACAACTGCTGATGTAAAAAGGGCTTTATAAAATAAATTTATTAAATGAATAAATCCACACGTGGATTGAATAAAAAGTGTCAAAAAGATAGGCTGTTCCCCTCTGCAGTTTCTCTGAGAAGAAGAGAGGGAGTGATCACTATCTTTCAGATTGTAAGCACTAGGTATCCCTTGTCGAGAGAGAGAGAGAGAGAGAGAGAGAGAGAGAGAGAGAGAGAGAGAGAGAGAGAGAGAGAGAGAGAGAGAGAGAGAGAGAGAGAGAGAGAGAGGAGAGAGAGAGAGAGAGAGAGAGAGAGAGAGAGAGAGAGAGAGAGAGAGAGAGAGAGAGAGAGAGAGAGAGAGAGAGAGAGAGAGAGAGAGAGAGAGAGAGTGAGTTTGAAATAATCTTTATTGGGTCTGGGAGCCCACCACACAAATACTCATACAAAACCGTATTTACACATCAATTAAAAACACAACTCCAATTCCTCCTCCACAGTAACTGAACACAACAGCATCTGAATGCCCCATATACTCATAAACAGATCAATATTGTTGACCAGTTTATAATAGGCAAACTCAATTCTTAGTCTTGCTGCCAACATTCCCTCCAGCATTCCCACCACATCCACAGACCCCTGTCCCCGAATACTGTTCTTTCGGGTCTTCCATATGGCTAATTTTGCTGCCCCTAACACAAAATTAAGCAACACAACTACAGCTTTCTGACTAAACCTGTACTTTGGCCCCAATATGTACAGTTGGGAAGAGAAAACCTCTCCCAGAGCTGAGAACCAATTAGTGATCAGGTCAATCATCCCGACCAACCTGGGACACTGTAAAAACAGATGTGCCAGAGTTTCAGGTTCAGCACAGAATGGACACTCCTCCCCAACAGTAGGATCCAGGTGTACCAGATACATGTTGGTGGCTATGGCTCCATGTATTATCCTCCATTGGAGGTCAGCTGTCCTCTTATCAATAGGCAGTTTGTATAGTGTTCGCCAACAGCCTTTTGGGGAGGCACCTGGACCAAGCACACCCGCCCACCTCGTCGATTTTACCCCTTCCAGGGAAGAGGCATGGGACACCTTTACACATGTTCTGTACATGGCCTTCTTTCCCACCTCCTTGAACTCCCCAGCTCCGGGGTATCGAAGGAAAGCAGCATCCCCACGTCCTCCTCGAATGCTCCCGCCGCAGCACTAACAATCAGTGCAGGGAACACATAATCCAGACCCTCCTTCCACCGATCAGAATTGGAAGTGTCAGTCACATACTGCAGATGAAGTACTGGCAAGGAATCACAGACCTCAGCGACGACCTTCCTCAGTAGGCGAGACGATCGGATCCCCGCTCTTTCTCCCAGCTCCTCCAACGACCTATTCCTGTTCCACATCAGATGACCCAGCTTAGTACACCCCACGCCTAACAGGCATGAACGTAGGCTAGCTGAACCCAGAACACGGGACTGGATGGCAGTGTTGTGAAAAAGAGGCTCTTCAAAAGCCACATCCCTGGTGGCGTGCAGGCCTTACGGGACTTGACCAGAACTCTCCAAGCCTGCATAACAGACTCATAAAATGGAGTCAGGCCAGGCAACTCACCCCCCTCCAGCTTTAAGAGGAAAAGGTGCTTGTCTAAGCCCAAACAGCCCGCTCTCCTCATCAATGCGTAGGCTGTGTCAACCCAGCTAGAACCGTCACTGTACAACAGTCTCTGGGCTGCTTGAAGCCGGAAAGCCATGATCCTGGAAGAAATGTCCACCAGGCCTTGCCCACCCTCGTGCAGTGGCAGGTACAGGGCTGAAGCTTTAATCCAATGTTGTCCAGACCAGAAGAAGTTGACAAGGGTCCTCTGAAGCTCTTGTATCAGACCCTTTGGTGGCTGTAAAATAATTAGTCTGTGCCACAGGGTAGAGGCAGCTAGGTTATTAGCTACCAGTACCCTTCCCCTATAAGACAGCTGGGGCAGCACCCATTTCCATCTTGACAGTCTGGCACACACTTTCTCCACTACACCCTCCCAGTTCTTTTTCTGAAAGACATCGGAGCCTAGAAAAAACCCCCAAAGTCTTCATCCCATCTCTGCCCCACTGAAGCCCCCTGGTAATCGTGGAGCGGACCCCATCTGAAGCTGGCCTGCCCACAGCGCTTCACTCTTTCCCCAATTGACTCTAGCTGAGGAGGCCCCCTCATACACCTTTAAGGCTTCTGAGAGAACCTTAACATCCTCACCCCCTGTAATAAAAACTGTCACGTCATCTGCATACGCAGACAGTGCTATCGTGGGACCCTTCATTACACCTGGCACAGAGAAACCAGTAAGCTTCGCTCTTAAAAAAACAAAGCATTGGTTCAATCGCCAGACTGTATAACTGCCCTGAAATTGGGCATCCCTGCCTGATGCCCCTTTGGACAGGGATGGGACAACTCAAACCACCCCCCACCTTCACCATACACGAGGCCCCAGCATACAGTAACTTCATCCAAGACAAAAAAACATCCCCAACCCCAAAGGCTTTCATTGTTTTAAACAAGTACTGGTGGTCCACACGATCAAAAGCCTTCTCCTGATCCAAAGAAAGTAAACCCACATTTACATCAGACAGTTTACAAATGTCCAAAACATCTCTTATTAGAAACAAGTTGTCAACAATAGAGCGATCAGGTACATAGTAGGACTGGTCCTTGTGGACCAACAATCCCAGATACTCTTTCAACCTGTTTGAGAGACATTTAGAAACAATTTTATATTCTGCACACAGCAAAGCAACAGGTCTCCAATTTTTTATGAGAGCCAAATCCCCCTTTTTGGCAACAGTGAAAGTACCGCACGTTGACAAGATACAGGAAGAGAGCCCTCATGAAAAGATTCACACACCACTTCATAAAAATCCTCCCCAATAGACCCCCCAAAAGTGCTTGTAAAACTCAGATGGTAAACCATCAATGCCAGGGGCTCGGCCTGTTGAGAGCTGCATAACTGCTGTGGACAGCTCTTGCAGTGTAATGTCAGAGTCCAATGCGACTCTTTGCTCAGGTCCCAATTGAGGAAGACCGTGTAACAACTGTTCAGTACACAGAGAGTCACAATCCTCCGCCTTATAGAGGGCAGAATAGAAATCCACGGCATGTTGACGCATTTCACTGTCATCCGTGGTCACCTTCCCATCAGGGAGACGAAGGCAGACCATCTGTTTACGTTGCAATGTCGACTGTCCTAGGTAAAAAAAAAAAGCACTAGGAGCATCCATATCCTTGAGGGAAGCGAAACGAGACCTAATCAAGGCACCCTTCACTCTTTCATGCAGAAGCGACCTCAATTCATGTTTCTTGTCCTGTAAGTTCATGACTAGTCCGGGGTCATTCTGAGTGAGCAACTTCAATTCAATAGATTTAATGTTCTGCTCAAGGGCCCTGATAGTCTCTTTAACTTCAATTCGAGACAGAGCAGTATACTGTTGACAAAATAATCGTATTTGGGCCTTCCCAACCTCCCACCATTGTCTCAAGGACTCAAAATTCCCTTTTGTAACCCTCCATTTTTCCCAAAACAACAAAAACCTTTCACAAAACATGACATCATGTAACAATTTAACATTAAAATACCAATAAGATGATGACCTTCGTGGACAGGACAAGTGAATATCAACAGTGACAATATGGTGATCAGAGAAACCCACAGGAGTAATGTCACACCTTCCAACCCTACTACAGTATTGCTCAGATACATACAACCTGTCTAACCTTGCTGCACTGACATGACCTTCATTAACTTTTAGCCATGTGTACTGCCTAACTTTTGCATTCCTTACTCTCCACACATCAGAAAGCTCAAACTCAGTTAATAGACCAGACAGACAAATTGCTGACCGCAGGTGAGGTTCTTCAGCGGTGCGATCAACAGTAAAGTCCACTGTACAGTTCCAGTCCCCCCCTAAAACCATACACCCCTCTTGGTCACACTGTCTTAAGGTTTCCTTTATTTTATCAAAACCAACAATACGCTCTGTACCCTCATTAGGAGCATAAACATTCAAAAAAACAAACAAAAACCCCATAACATCCACCTTGACCAATAAAACCCGACCCTTGACAATCTCTGTTGTAGATACCACAGTCACCCCTAAGCCTGAAGAAAACAAGATTGCCACCCCAGCACTGAAATTAGTACCATGACTGAGTATATGCTGCCCCTCCCACCACATACCCCAGTCAGCCGCATTTTCCTCATCACTATGTGTCTCCTGTAGGAAAACTACATTAAGCCTTTTCTGTTTTATTACTTCTAATACCCAAGCCCTCTTATTCCTGTCCCTTCCTCCATTAATGTTGAGAGAACCTACCCTTAGTACCTCCATATAGAAAAGAAAAAGGAAAAGCAGAAGATACCACAGAGAAACCAGACAAAGAGAATAGAACACCCTATGAGGCATAATCATCATCATTATTTAAATTTTCTCTTAACCTGACCACGTTTCCCACCACCCTTTGCTGCTGCAACAGCAGTAACAAATTTCCTCAAGCGAAACCGCTTCTTCTCACTCAACTGGTCTAACCCCACCGTCTTCTGTAACATCACAGCTGACCTCACAAACTTATCAACATCAAAATAATCTGCCAATTTGACAGATTTCCCAAAAGTCTGATCCAGAAACCCTTTTACCTCCTCTAGATCGTAAATTGAGTCCTCACCAGCTGATACCGTATCAAGAGAGATATCCATATCCTTCTCCTGATCCTCCTCAACTGAGGCCACAGACCACTGACTCCCCTCTACCACATCCCTTTCAACACTCCCCACTTGCACCCCATCACTCGTACCAGGCATCTCCTCCACTACCTGGGAGACTAGCCCCACCTGAACCCCATTACTCGTAGTGGGCATCTCCTCCACTACCTGGGAGACTAGCCCCACCTGAACCCCTTTACTCGTAGTGGGCATCTCCCCCACTACCTGGGAGACTAGCCCCGCCTGAACCCCATTACTCGTAGTGGGCATCTCCTCCACTACCTGGGAGACTAGCCCCCCCTGTAACCCAGCACTCATAGTGGGCATCTCCTCCACTACCTGGGAGACTAGCCCCCCCTGTACCCCAGCACTCATAGTGGGCATCTCCTCCACTACCTGGGAGATGAGCTCCACATGAACCCTCTCCTGTAACCCATTACTTGTAGTGGGCATCTCCTCCACTACCTGGGAGATTAGCTCCACATGTACCCCCTCCTGTACCACAGCACTCGTACTGGGCACCTCCTCACCAGTCTGAGGAAATGGCCCTTCAGATCCATCCTTACCTTCTACAACAAAAAAATCCCCCTGCATAACATTTCCCTCTGGTACAAGTTGCACCTCTGTGCCCTCAACACGGACAACTTGTTCCTCAGCAACAGATGCGTGCGGCTGCTCTACCACTGTCAGCCCACCTCTTCCTACATCAGTGGGCCCAGGCGTTACGAGGACCACCTGCGCCCCTCCCTCTGCCTTCTCCCTTTTCGGGCAAGCATGTCGCTTATGACCAACATCCCCACACTCAAAACACCGTTGACTACCTGTACTAGCATAAGCCATATACAATCTATTGTCATACTTGACTTTAAACGATAACTCCAAAGTCTGTTCCGGTGAGTCCAAAAACATAAACACCTGTCGCCGAAACGACATTACCTGTTTCAACGCCGGGTGTTTGCAACCCAATGGGACAACCTTAATTGAACTTGCAAACTTCCCAAAGCGCAATAACTCGCGCTCCAATAGCTCATTTGGAATGAACGGCGGTACATTTGAAATCGTTACCCTTGTTGACGGAGAAAAAAGCGGCGTAACTTGAATAAACATTCCTTTAAGAAGTATGCCATGCTCAACCATACGATCAACAAGGTGCTCTTCTTTAAGAAATACCACCACCGCTTTATTCATCCGTGACGCATAAGCAACATTCTCATATCCTACCTTCTCTCCTACGGCGACCAAAACCTCTTCCACCGTGACAGTAGCTTCAGTAACACACCTAAAGCCGTGCCAAGTGACAGGGACGGCGTCCCGATTCGGCCGCCATCCCCACCAAAATCAGGGTAATTTCGACACGAAAAACAATATACTTAATTCTACCGCAACAAAAAAATAGAAATAATAACCTTAATCATGCATAGAAGAGAAAAAGGATATCACCAAGAAAAGGAAAACCCAGGATATCTAACTCTACACAACACTCGCACTTAGCACTCACTCAAACAATTCCCAGCACGCACCAAACACTCCCAGCATGCAGAGAGAGAGAGAGAGAGAGAGAGAGAGAGAGAGAGAGAGAGAGAGAGAGAGAGAGAGAGAGAGAGAGAGAGAGAGAGAGAGAGAGAGAGAGAGAGAGAGAGAGAGAGAGAGAGAGAGAGAGAGAGAGAGAGAGAGAGAGAGAGAGCTTGGAAGAGATAGATAGATAGAGAGAGAGAGAGAGCTTGGAAGAGATAGATAGAGAGAGCGAGAGAGAGCGAAAAAGAGAGCAAAAGA